>NC_056741.1:1163040959-1163203459 GCF_019279795.1 Protopterus annectens | reverse complement strand
GGTTTCCAATTCCTTTTTGCAGAAACAACATTTGTCTTGTTTCTCCCAAAGCTGAATAGAGATTGTAAACCAACATGCAAGTAATCCATTATCCTGGGCTGCTATTATTAACCCTTCATATTTTGGTTTCAACACCTCCATTCCTGTGTCAAATCCTCATCAACACATGAGGGCAGATGCATGAATGAATGACATCTTAGGCTACAAGGTCTATGTTATTGCATGTTCTCCATTTCATCACACTTACTTTAAATTCTGGTCTAACTTTCTTGTATGTAGGGCTATACTTTATGTCTTGGAGGGGCTCATGTCAAAAATCTAGTGCTATCAGACAAAAGCTTTAGATGGTGTAGAACTTACCCTGACAATAATTCGTTTCTTAGGGTGTAGATGGGTATTACAGGAGTGAGAGTTTAGAGGAGAATGTTGTGATGCAAGAGTTTAAAGATTAGGGACAGTATTTGTTTTTATGGGCAGCCAGTTAGCCTTTCTAACAGAGAGGCAGAGGTGTTCTTGTTTTACGGAGCTAGCAGTGAATCAACAGACTTTGTCAGAGACTGTTTGTAGAGTTGTGGAACTTTTCTTAGAAGTGGTTGCTGTTAGTGGTAGACCATGTGACAACTCTGCACTGGCCCAGTAATCAAGGAGCCCCTCACCACTAGCACAAGTGAGGGACATACACATTGGGACGATGATGAGTACACACACACACACAGTAAAGTACAAGTTCCCTTAAGAGCACACAGAGATCACAGTCAGTCTGAGTCTGGTTTCTGCCTCTTTCTCCAGATCCCCAATAAGACTCCCCACTGGTACAGCTATAGGGTTAAGATCTCAGCCGAGCAGTCAGCCAAAACATCCAGCACCCTCTCTGTCCAATCAGCGCTTCATGTCCCTCCCCAAGTAGCTGACACACACACTTGAAATTTGAATTACACACACACACACACACACACACACACACACACACACACACACACACACACACACACGTTTACTAACTATGCCCCCTTCTGCCCAGACCAAAAGGTAGTTATCACTGCCCCCAACCAGCTCTTTATCAGCTACTATAAGGCCCTTACAAAGTGTGACCAAATCTACTGTGTAATGTCACTATTATCCAAATGGTAAGTATTACCAAAACTTGCAAGGCTATTTAAGAGTGGCCTGTACAGTGTCACCAAATACATATGCAAGTACGCTAAGAGCTTAAATATCTCTAAACAAACCAGCCACAATTAAAATGTTTAAATATATTTAATAATAAATAATAAAAGAGCAAGACAATACTCAATAACTCAACACAGTGACTACAGAGTTCAGAATCACAGGAAATATTTTAAAACAACATTGCAGGGCATTCTCACATAAATACACAAAACATCTAAACTAATCTTCACTATATTCCTATCTATATCTAAGACAGATTATTGTACCCTGGTTACTTACTATTAGTAAGACTCAAGCAGAAGTGCTGATGAGTGGGATGCTTCTAGGTACAAAGACAAATACAAAATGCCCAGTCTCTGAGAGTTCCCAAATTAATATCAAAACATTACTGCTGGGTCAGCTAGGTGGAATCACTATTTGCCACCTGCCTTCAGTTCCCAGGCTAACAGCTACTAACAGAATTTTTAGCATCTCTGTGTGAGAAGTACATATCTCTCAGAAATTTGCCTAGAACCGGAAGTCATAAAACAGTTAAACACTTTTACATTTTAAACCTAGTAATTATTTCTGTTTCAAGGCAACAGAAATAAACATCTAGCTGTAGAGATCCCATTTCCTTCAGTGAAGCTGAGAGATAAATAGAATCGTAAAACAATTCACTTAATTTCTTAGAGTTTGCAAGTTAACTCTGTTTTTTTCCAGTAGGGTACACTGTGGTTACATTCTTGAAGCTCAGTACAGAACATACAGGTCAACACACACTTCTACAATAGTAACTTAATATATACATAACAAATAGCTCTCTTACATTTGTAAAACAAGGCTATGGATCATATTAATATTCATAAATGACATATGATTACTTACAAAATTCCAGCTAGCTGGGCTGGCAGCATTTCGGTTTGTCACAAACCATATTCCAACTGAGCAAACAATATACATTTGTCAATGCCAGCATTAGCTGGAGAGAGAAAGAAATAAGAGATTTTATGGATCCAGAACAGGAAGTAGTTGATTTTTGATCTAGTTTTCTCAATGCGGGACTGAAAGTATAATGTTTGGTCAAGCCATACAAACATACTTGAAGTTGAAGGTGGTTTTATGTGAAGGATGTTTGGTATTTTATGTCTAGTGTTTTAGGGTTTTTCACTAGCTTTTATAAGGTGCTGGAAATCACGGATTTAGTTTTATTTGGGTCCTAAAGGAGTTTATTGGTAGAGAGACAGTGAGTTGAATGTTGAGAGTTGGGAGTTCTTCTAGGAGTTGGTTTTACATGTCAGTCTGAATGGGCTGGATCTATAAAAGACAATGTAATCTGCATATAATAATAAGGGGAGAGTGTGAAGATTTTTTTATTTTAGTTTATTTTACGTTTGTGTAGTAAAGTAGTGCCTTGATCTCAGTGGACCATTTTTAAGCACAGCCCAAATGAGTATATCACAATGTAAGGAAGAGATACAACAGGGAAAATTATTAAAACAGAAAAAATTAGAGTGCCAGAAAGGAAAACACAGGCTTGAGACAGAGTATCTGCATACATGGAGGAACTGTCTCCTGGACAGGAAGTTTTTAAACCAGGTAGAAGTTTTTGGATCAAATGTGAAAGAAATTTAGAGTGGTCAAATCAAATGCCTGGGTAAGACTGATAAAGATAGCCAAGTTTTGTGTTTACTCCAGAGAGCAGTCAATGTGCTTTTCACATAGCAAAATCCATCTGTGATACAAGATGGTATTGTTGTAATCTGTTTTTTTCTCTAGGATTTTCCCTGGGGCTTGTAAAACTGAGACAGGGGAAAAAGTAACAGATTTTAATTAGCTTAGGTTGTCTGGGGAGTGGTTTGACCAGTGCTGATTTTCACACATGAGGCATAAATTTGAAGTGAGGCATATGTTGCAAATGTGATGCAGGGGAGTAATTCTATATTGTCTGCAGTGAAATAGGAACCAGGGTGCCATATTATTAGTATCAGCAGGGGCATTTGTGTGAATTCTTTGTAGATGGTTTCAATTTTTCTGCAGGTAACTTTTTTTGAAGTAGAAGAGGTGGAGATAAAAATGGGGAGGGAGGCAGAATGGGAATGAGCAGAGGGGGAGTTGTGAGGGAGAGATGGGAGGTTACTGTGTTTTTGGAGACTTTCAGAAACAGATAAATGTCCATTGGTAACCTGAATGTAGTTTGGAGTTGAATATTGATTTTGGGTTTTTACAGCTGGTTAGAAGGTTAGCGTCATGTCAGAAATGCTTAGCAGAATTATGTAATGAAAGTTGTTTGGAGGTGAGGGATTTGGCTATGTGCCTCAGAATGTTTTTAGTAAGGTACTAATGGTGAACTGAATGCAAGTCACTTTGGATTTGGAATTTGCTTCCAAAGATGCCAGGCTTCAACACACAGTTTTAAGAAGTGTTTATGTTTTCTTGTAAGCCAGTGGCCTGGCTTATGATTAAACAGTCTGGAAACAACGAAAATGGAAATAATTTGCTTTTAAGAGATCCTAGTATTGTTCAATAAAAAAATAGGCATAAACTTAAAAATATATATCTTTGTTAACAATATTAATTTGTTTTGACATACATTTACAATGTGCAGTATACTTGGAAGGCATTACATTGTGCTGACTATTGATTCTAATTTGAAGAATTATGTAGGGTGCAAATGATTTGTTATATATAAGCAAAGTGTCAACATTTTCTTTCTATGCATTTTCCCCAGCATAAAAGATTGTTACTTTCTGTCTTTCTACCCACTCTCCTGCTGATCATTTAGTCCTAACCAACCATTTACCTGACGCATTAAACCCCATGACACGAAAGGCTTATGGAACATTCATTCCAGCGGGGTAAGAACTGTCCATCTGCACTTCAGGGATTGGGTCTTCTCATATCTATCTCCTCCTCGCCACAACTTGTGAGCACAACAACTGCTGCTCACTGAAGCCACGTGTTACCAAACATGCCAATCTCCAAGGAAAAAGTGCACCACTGAAGCTTAGCTTTGCTAAGCTCATTGCTGTGAATTAAACACCTACTACACTCCTGCAAGTGTTGCCTATGCAGTAAGCTGAGCTTCTGCTCTCCCCCCACCCCCAGATAGGTGAGCTGCAATTGTCCACTCACTGCCATCTCTACTACAGGTTCTGCTAGTGTATGTACAGTTAGTCAAACAAAAGTCCATCTGGGATGTGGGGTAACCAGAGTTTAATTTCTGTCTGTCTCTCTCTCTCTCTCTCTCTCTCGCTGAGCATGACTGAGAACAGTAAATAACCTTCTCTGTTGAAGTTTTGCTATCTGATAAATTTTGTCTGTGTGCTCCTATGAACTCTATCACTTGTACAGGATGGAGCATGGACTTATCCAGATTTACTGTGATGCCCAACACTGGGCAAAGTTGGAGCAAGGAGTATCTTGCTTGGTTGAGAATACTCCTGGTAGGGGAGGAAATGAGCAAGTCATCCAGTTATGGAAACACCTGGAACCCTTGAAGTCTGAGGTATGCTGTGACCACTGCCATGCATTTAGTGTACTCTCAGGGGGTTTGTGTTGAGGCCAAAGAGCTGGGCTCTGAATTGGAAGTGAATGGCTCCCAGATGGAAGTGGAGAAACCTTCTGGACCACCTGTTCATTCTGATGTGGTAATACACTGCAGATCTATGGAGAACACCCAATCATTCACCCTCAGTAGTGGGAGAATGGACTGAACCATGACCATCCAGAACTTTGATTATTTGGCATATTCATTGAGGTAACTGAGGTTCAAAACTGGCCTGAGGTTCCCAGTCTTTGTTTGCACCAAACGGAATCTTGGCTAAATTCCAGATCATTGCTGGTCTGGTGGGGGTCGCTTGGATAACTCACTTCTTTAGCAGCTTTTGAATTTGTTTAAGTGCTGTTGGTCTTTGAACATTTGGTAACATCTTTGAATTTGAGGGTGACACAGAAAGGGAATGTAATAGCCTCTAGTTATTATCTTATGCACCCATTTACCATTCATGATGGACATCCAGGCTTTGAGGTGCAGGGATAAGTGCCCCCAACTGCCTATAGCAATCAGCAGTTGGGCAATCCTTCAGAAGTGCTGATAAGACCTCTCTGTGAAAGACCTCCGAAGCCTTGGTTTTACCACTTCTGTCTCATGGGTGATGTCCATTCTTAGAATTTCCCCTTCTGCCTCATGGGGTCTATCTCCAATAGTGTCAGGGGGGAACCCTTGTGATTTCTGGAACCATAGTTTCTTTCCCTCTTTCTGGTTCCTAGAAGAAGACTTCTGCGGGGATGGTAGAGAATTGTATTCCAGTGGCAAAAAGGGTCTTTTCATCTTATTCACTACTGGTCATGGTTTCTTTCACTTTAGGCCCAAATAGTGTTTTGCCATCAAATGGGACATTAATCAAATCATCTTGAAATGCTTTGCAAAGTCACACAAGCTCATCCAGGCATGCTTCATGGTAATGCCAGGACATGTAGCTTTCAAAGTGCCTTAAATTGTGTTGGAAATCCAATGATCTGAAACATTGCACAGGGACTGTAGGGTGGCTAACTAAGAATCCAAGGTTTTCTTGTAGTCTGCAGGTATACATCTGGAGAGGAGCTTGGAGATTTCTTTAGCCAATCCCCTCTGAAATCTTGTGATGTGTGCTAATTAATTCAGGGCCCTCATAGTGAAGGTAGATGAAGCATAAGTTTGCTTCTTGAATCACTTTTTTGGTGGCTGCTGCCACTTGCTATGGAATCTAAAGCCAGTCCTTTGCGCCAATGTTAGTAACTTTTCAGGGAGACTAAGTACTTGTATGGTTTATGGGGAATCGGTTCAGCCACATCTAGTACCTTCCATGTCCACTTAGGGAAGAGATCCACCATTTCATTAGTGGGAGAACCACCCAAAATGTAACTGAGCTGGACCCAAAGCCATTGAGGAACACTGACTCTTCTTGGGATGGGGAGTCTGTGGACCACCAACTTTTCTGTCTCAAGAGCTCAAGAATCTTTCCAAATGAGACATCCTCAAGGGAGGATTTCTAGGACCCCTCCCTGTCATCAAGATCAGTGTCCTCTGTGAGAGGATCTTTGGGAGAGTCCATGTGCTGCCTCGTACACGTATGCTTTTGAGGTGCCACTCCAGTAGGTGTACTGGAATGCACTTTGAAGAGATTTGAGTGTCTCTATATGGACTGTCTCAAGACTCAATGGGCCTAGCTGTCCAAAGTGCACTGGATGAGAAGGATCAGGACCTAGTGGAGTTCTCTAGGAGACTGGTAGAACTGAGTGAGAAAGAGAAGTCCATTCATCCAACTGGGTGAGTACTCTGTCAATGACCTTGAATGCCTAAGCTGAAGTGGATCTTTTAATCTGTCTGCTGGGAGCCAAAGCCAACTCTCCAGACAAACCCTGGGACTCCACTCAGCTCAGATTCGAGGCTGACAACAGCATCATTCTGTCCAGCACCAAGGCCCCAAGAAGAAGGGATAAATGAAAACCTCAGAGTTGAACCCAATCCCCAAACCCAGCACCAATGCTTTGGCTTTGGGATACTCCTGGCTCCAGTAAAAGTGGTGCCATTCAGGTCAGAGATTATACCAGAGTACAAGACAGACAAACCTTTGGATCTGATGTGGACAAGCTCTGAGAAAACATATGGATCCATAACTCCCAAATCCAACAAGTGATTGGAGTAGGAGCTACTACAGCATGAGGGGAAGAAACATAATTCATGAGTCCTGAGGAATTTTCCTCATCATTCAGTTCACATCTGCTATGAAGATTTTTCTGGTTGACTGGCCCAACCACAGGGAAAAAGTAATGGAAGGCAGTCTTGACTGATGACTAGTCCTTTCCTGAAGAAAGGGAGATCAAAGTCAAGAAGTGACTGGATCTGGGGAAAAAGGTGTTTCCAAGGAAGGGAGAGCTTTCAATCCGATCAGGATAATTTCAGAGAAAAGTGCCAGAGCCAAGGAAGAAAGAGTGGATGAAGACCAATCAGGAGAGTGCTTTTCTAGCTCCTTGGTCTTTTCATTAGGCTCCATGATTCTGTCCCCTTTAGATTTGCCTGAAGACTTTTTAGAAGGACAAGCTCCAGAAACAACAGGTTGTGTCTTGGACAATTCTCACTCAGGGGCAGAGAGAAGTCCCTTAAGAATAAGTTAATTCTTTCTCTCAACAATAGCTATGGGAATAAAGAGAGATTAGCAGTGTGCTATACGCACTGAGTGGGCCTGAAGCAGTACACGTATTTCAAGTGTGCATCTAAATTGGGTATCTTATGGCTGCAGGCCACACATTTCTTAAAACCTGAAGGTTTCTCAGCCATAGTCAAGAGTCACAACAGCAATCCTCATCATTATCTTCTTTCGACTGTTCCGATTAGGGGTTGCCACAGTGGATCATCTGTTTCCATTTCTTCCTGTCCTCTGCATCATGCTCTTTCACATCAACCACCTGCATGACCTCTCTCACCACATCCATAAACCTTATCTTAGGCCTTCCTCTTTTCCTCTTACCTAGCAGCTCCATCCTTAGCATCATTTTCCCAATATATCCAGCATCCCTCCTCAGAACATGTCCAAACCAACGCAATCTTGCCTCTCTTGCTTTGTCTCCAAACTGTCCAACCTGAGATGACCCTCTAATATACTGATTCCTAATCCTGTCCATCCTAGTCACACCCAGTGCAAATCTTAACATCTTTAACTCTGCCACATCCAGCTCTGACTCCTGCCTTTTCATCAGTGCCACAGTGTCCAATCCATATAACATAACTGGACTCACTACCCTCTTATAGACCTTTCCTTTCACTCTTACTGGTACTCATCTGTCACAAATCACTCCTGACACTCTTCTCCACCCATTCCACCCTGCCTGTACTCTCTTCTTCACCTCTCTTCCACACTCACCATTACTCTGAACTGTTGATCCCAAGTACTTAAACTCATCCACCTTTACCAACTCAACTTCCTGCATCCTTACTATTCCTCTACCCTTCCTCACATTTACACACATATATTCTGTTTTAGCCCTGCTGACCTTCATTCCCCTCCTCTCTAAAGCATATCTCCATCTCTCCAGGGTCTCCTCAACCTGGTTCCTACTCTCACTACATATCACAATGTCATCTGCAAACATCATAGTCCACGGGGCCTCCTGTCTGATCTCAACTGTCAACCTGTCCATCACCACTGCAAATAAGAAAGGGCTCAGAGCTGATCCTTGATGTAGTCCCACCTCTACCTTAAACATATCTGTCACTCCCACTGCAGTCCTCACCAGTGTCACACTACCCTTGTACACATCCTGTACTACTCTTACATACTTCTCTGCCACTCTAGATTTCCTCATACAATACCACAACTCCTCTCTAGGCACCCTGTCATATGCTTTCTCTAAGTCCACAAAGACACAATGCACCCTTATTTTTAAAGATAGGTACCAAAACACTTTTCTCCACTCCTCAGGCATCCTCTGACTTTCCAAAATTTCATTAAACAATCTGGTTAAAAAATTTACTGCCATTTCACCTAAGCACCTCCATGCTTCCACTGGTATGTCATCTGGGCCAGCAGCCTTTCCATTCTTCATCCTCTTCATAGCTGTCCTTACTTCCTCCTTGCTAATCAGTTTCACTTCCTGATTCACTATCCCCACATCATCCAACCTTCTCTCTCTCTCATTCTCTTCATTCATCAGCCCTTCAAAGTACTCTTTCCATCTACTCAACACACTCTCCTCACTTGTGAGTAGGTTTCCCTCACTATCCTTTATCACCCTTACCTGCTGCACATCTTTCCCAGCTCTGTCCCTCTGTCTAGCCAATTGGTACAGGTCCTCTTCTTCTTCTTTAGTGTCCAATCTCTCATACAAGTCTGCATATGCCTTATCCTTAGCCTTCGCCACCTCTCTCTTTGCCATGCGTCTCATCTCCTTATACTCATATCTACTTTCTTCATCTCTTTGACAATCCCACTTCTTCTTCACCAGCCTCTTCCTCTGTATACTCTCCTGTACGTCCTCATTCCACCACCAGGTCTCCTTGTCATCCTTCCTCTGTCCAGATGTCACACCAAGCACCTTTCTAGCAGGCTCCCTTACTAGCTCTGCTGTAGTTACCTAGCTATTCGGAAACTCTTCACTGCCTCCCAGTGCCTGTCTTAACTCTTCCCTGAACTCCACCTCACAATCACCCTTTTTTAACTTCCACCATTTAATCCTTGGCACTGCTTTCACACTCCTCCTCCTCTTCTTGATCACCAACGTCATCCTACAGACCACCATTATTAAAATAGAAATATGCAGATTAAAATATATAAAGGTTTCTAAAAAAGTATATAAAAGTACTGTTTTAATGGAAAAATGGCACTGAGGCATGAGGAAATAAAAGAGTAAATACGCACAAGGGGAGATAAGGGTATAATTACAGTACAGAGGTTAATGGACTGAAAATATTTATTTAGGAGAAAAAGAATGACGTAACAATGTAAAAAGTTTATTACAATGTAACCCACTCCTCAGCAAGGAGATCCACGTCTGTCTCAAAGGAGTGGCAAACTACATCTGAGGTAATGTTGGACTTTGCAGGGGTTATGGGTAAGGGGAGGACACTGAGCTTGGGATCCAATATCTTAAGTGGTTAAAGATGGAGCTGAGGTTGGATTTAAAGACCAATCCACTGACAAATAGACAGAAGAGAAACCATCAGATCACACCTTTGGCATCAGTGTGAATGCAGATGCATTGGATCAGTAATGTAACTATATAAATAACTCTGTTCTGTTATTAGCTTCCTGCAAAAATGCATTTGTCATAAGCAATACTAAGAATTTCCTTGTATATAGTTGTATCATGTTTTTGACTTATACTGCTCTTTGTATGTTATTTGCATGTTTTGCACTTCAAGCTCTGTTTTTTATTATATTTGAATATCATTTGTTGTAATGTTTAGTTATCCATTTTTGTAACAAGGGTATGACTGAAAAAGGACCCTCACGGACAAGTTCACCTACTTGTAAAGTAAATAAACACCTGGAATACAGGAGATGACAATCAGTCAGGGCCAGGAGTGTTACCTTTAGATAAGCAGCCAATTGCATTACAAATTTCCCCAGCAGTTATAGTTTTATCCAGTGCATTCCTGGTCTCCTCATTTGACTGTGGAATGATGATACCCTCCAACTTATGTATCACTTAATCCCCGTGCTGCTTTCTTAAAAGAATATATTTTCATAATGTAGTCCCTGAAGACACCAGAAATCTCACGGTCACCAGTTTATAAATTTCCTGAAGCATCAATAAAACCATTAACCACATGCTGCATCTTCATATCTCACAGTATTGGAACAAGTAGGTTTGGAGAGAAGATACCTTTTGCTCACAAAAAAGTTTGTATTTGACACATTTTTACTGCACATACTGGTAATTTACTGCTCTTTATTGTTCTAGTGGAATAGAAATCTCCCCTATTAAATGTAACAACGCATACCTCTCATCTTAAAACTTTTATGACTTCATGAATGGGCCCACAACTGATTTGCATATGCTTTTCTTTCTCTCTCAAGCACCATAAATCTGTGGTATACACATTTCCTTAACAGTAGCTTGAACACCTCCAAGTGGGCTTCACGGAATGCTGCTCCCCAAATGGATATTCTCCAACATCCTAGCAATCATTTCACAGTTGTGTACAAACTTCCATAATAGTATATGTCTGAGCAGATCACTGTAGCAGTATTAATTACATATGGGAAAAATCTTGCCAAGGATACTGTACAACTGGCCAGCAAACCAAAACTTGGGCACTTGGGTGCCTTCCTCTCGTACCATACATTCAATGTATGCTACAAGCATGAAATTGCAAAGCAGTACAAAAGGGATGCATGGGTGCAAAAATCCTCAGGACTTTCTTGCTGCCACCCTTGAACGTACTAGTAAAAAATCACTTTTGCTTCGGAATGTCAGCTGCATGGCCTGTGTCAGTTTTCATTGCATATGGGCAGATGGGGAAACTTCCTCTTTCCTTCATTTTTTAACAATTTTTTTAATCAATTACGAGGGCTAAATGTGACTGTATGAGGGAGATACCTTACTAAGATTGCCACAATAAATGTCTATTCTTCTTAAAACCCAGTCATTATCATAAGGAATTTTCCATTTGTCATTTTTGTATATCAAAAATTTTAAGGAGTTGCTTATCTTCCCTCAAAATATATTTAGAAAACCAGAGACTCAAGGAGCCCATATGGGATAGGAGGGACTTCAAATCTTCTGAGTTAGACATCCCCTCAGCAGCTGAGACAGAAGCTTAAAAAGTCAAAGCCAAAAGCTTCTGCTCTAGCACTTTATAAACTCTCAGATTACCCAGCATTTTCTGCTGCTCCCACTGTTGCATCTCTTTTGGAGATTGATACAGCTCAGCATCTCTGCATGTCCTGCTCAACCGATCAAATGGCCAGTTCATCTGTAAAGGGGGAACAAAGCCTTATTGTATCTGACGGAACTGACATCTGACTCTTTAAGCAATCTAAAACAACTCTCCTCTCATGCAGAACCAATAATGGCAGTCACACTCCTTGTGACAAATGTCATCATAAAGCTAACCCTTACAGCGCTAATTAAATTGGAGGGAATCTAACCACTCTAACTGCATGCTGTACATGTTATTACATATTCTATATATATATATATATATATATATATATATATATATATATATATATATATATATATATATACTGTTCTGATATTGACATTGTTCCATTGCAACCATCTTTCTGTCAGTTATACTTAACCATTAGAGTCTTCTCTTTTAAAAGGACAGTATAACGAGCCATCATCTAAGTCAACAAATTAAATACATTTTTCAATAGTAATTCTCAAATAACATAGCCAGTTTGATAACCTGGTAAACTTTTAAACAGATGGGTTTCCCTCACTAGGTCTACATTAAAGCATGGCTACTTAATGGAGGAAATAATATCCCACTAGCACTAGATGATATGGCTGAGATTCTCAATAGTCTCCTTGGATGTAAGCTTGGTAAAAACCTATAAACCTATATATTCCTCCACGTCTTTCTATCTTCTTTTTCTTGATGGAAATCTCATATCATTTAGCATTACATGACCATTTTTCATAACACATTTCATACATACTGAAATGTAACATATAACACATTGCCTGCACTGATTGCCTGCCCTGAATTTTCTTCACCTTTTATGCCAATATTAAATGTGCTTCACATTCATGAGCTCATACTTGTATCCTGGGATTGCCACGCCATACCAAGTGCACAATTTACCATGAACAGCATGGTGGTGAATGATGCTTGGAATCTCTGCACTCTTTGCTGCTATGTTAATTAAGTAGTTATACCATTCATACTGAGACCACAAAAAACAAGCATTCAAAGCAAAATGCTAATGAATTTATTTTTCTGACAGCTGTTCTTAACCTATATGTTCAGTGGTGTGTCAGAGGCTTTTGAATTTTAAATAACTTGATCAGTCATATGACAGTAGTATTAAGGTTTTGACCTATCAAACCGCAATCTGCTAGTTATACAACTCAGTGCTTTTTGGCACCACCTCTAAGAAAGAAGAAAGACACGTACAGATAACAGGAAACTTTATTTTGTGTAGAAACTGCCTTTAGTTAGAAAATTACAGGTTATAAATGAGTGCAAGCATTGTTTCAAACCAAAAATGTGTATGCAGTTATACTTTTATTATGCATGGAGTAAGTGCTCTGATTATACTCAGAAATCAAGAGAAAATAGTCTTGTTGCAGCAACGCCATATATAGGAATATATAGTGAGGTTCTCACATATGACCCTACCTATTATAACTAAGCAAATCTCACTCTGTTTTGGATACAATCTCCACACAACTGCATCAGAAACTAACTTGTAGTTTTAGAAACCACAATACACCACAAGCAGCAGTCAGAACTGAAGTGCACTTCAACTCAACTAACAGCTTTAAAGGCTGTAACCAAATTTATGCTGTCACCCATAACTAGCAACAGATGGAGGGAGTCAAAACTCTCCATATTTACAAAGAGTTGTGATTAGGTCTCTGATTACAACCATTTGTTGTGTGATGAATTTCTTGAATCCACTTCTCAAACACACAAAAAAGTAGTTATTATCAGAGACCTGCCCATAATTCCCTGTGACAGATGTAATATAACCCCTTGTCTTGCAAAGAACAAAAGGATACTTGCTGCTACAAAGTACAACTAAAGAGAATAATCAGAGACAATGAAAGAGTACTAACTTTATGATGTATTATTTATTACTTAAATCTCAAAGTCTTACCATAGCACTGCTGCAGGGTCAATAAAACATCGCCGTTCTGTATCCCACATCACTCTTCTTTTGTCAGTCTCTGCCTCCAGCCGAAAGTCTCTGTCCTAAGTCAGAAATATTGAAGTTAGGGATACAATTATGATGGTACTGACTATGGCAGTGTAGTAACTTTCTTTTTATGCCCAGTGCCTGTTTCTATATACAGCTATATGGCAAATGATCCACCTCAGACTGCTAATATATATTAATGAAGTATTTATTACTAGTCTATAGTTAAATCTTTGTGTTCTGCAGTACTCTGTCCCCATCTATTTCACAGACGCTTATCCATCTAGGTGTAACTGCAGCTAAGTGAAGTAGAAGGGCAGAAAGACAAAGACAAAAGAGTTCTGAATGCTGATATAACAATCTAAAACAAGTGTTTGTAAGCATTAAATGTTGAATATCTGCAGCAACATGACAGGAAGGAGAATGGAGCGAGAGAGAAAATTATAAATTGCATAAAGCAGATGAGACATCCTTAATAACTGAGTGGTACTCCTTAGTTATGTGGATGGGCTGCATGAGTTTCAGTGGTAAGAGGTCACACCAGATGTTGATTTGATTTCTCTGCTTGTGCAGTTTCTAAGACATGGCAGGGTAAATGTATGAATCTACCCCAAAACAACAAAAAAAAAAATATATATATATATATATATATATACATACATACATACATACACACACACACACACACACACACACACACACACACACACACACACATTTTTTTAAATAAGTATTTCAAGTTTAAAATGAAATCTAAAATATTAAATAAGGGAAAGACAGAATAATGTAAATTAAATTGTACATGAAGACCAACACACAACCATTTGCTGGAGTTATGCATGCAAGCTAGTATTTTAAGAGTACAGATATATTCCAAGATGTTTTATTCAACTGCATTAAAATTTTATCTCACACCACATATGCCACTATTTAAAATGCAGTACAAGCTCTGTATGTAAAGATGATCAGTGCAACATCCAAAAGCCTATACATTTTCTATGCATCACTGCTACATAATGATTTGTTTCTGCAACCCAACTAACAGAACATTATAGTGTTATAGTTAATGCTCACAGCTAAATAATGTACTGCATGAATGTTGTTGTTGTCTGCTAATGATTGGCAGTAGATTTTTTTACGGGTGCCGTGGTGCCAGCTTGACGCCCAACCTTCAGCACATTCTACGTATGTCTTTCGAATGCCACTCAACCGCGGGGAGGACATGCAGACTCCAGAAGGTGCTCCAGCCGAGAATCGAAAGGGAGAACCTTTTGCTGTGAGGCAACAATGCTACCATTGCACTACCACGACTTCCAATGTACTGCATGAATGCATAACGGAAAAATACTACATTTCAAATGTATTTACCAATTAACAAAACAGACACTGTTATTATAACAGAAAATAACTGTTGATTGCTTATCTAGAACCAGAATCCAAGTATGGCACACTCTCAAGTCACTACACCACAGGTATCAGTATGATTCTATTATAGTCCATGTGTGAGTTAATTACCCAAGATGTTCTTCCCTGGACTATATGAAGAGAGACATTGTTGATCTCTCTGAATATGTGTCTCAGGATGTTATGTGCCTTGCATTGAGAAGCATTCTACCTTAACAAAGGATGATGCCACAGTACAAACAAAAGAAGAATGACTTCAATAATTGTCTTAATTTCTGGTATCTTTCCAGGGTAATTCAATATTTGTCAACATGAGAGGACATGGTTAACAAACGACGTTGTTTTGCAAAGGATGGTCTTCACTAGTCTCCCATAGGCTTGTGAATATTAGCTAAAACTTTATCCACCCCCTTAGAGCCAAACTGACAAACCTACCGACATAGCACATAAGTCCCCAAAAAACCTAAAGGTGTTGCTGCTCAATGCTAGCAACCTAAACAATAAACTCCACACCCTTCAAGCTATTTTCACTCTGGAGAATATAGACATCTGTTGCATCACTAAGAAATAGTTTAAATCTGCAGAAAGTACTCTGGCAGTGCAAGGCTTCAAGTGCCTTCCACACATTTAGACTATCAGCTATACAGACAGGGACAAAAGGTGAAGGAGCCTCAATCTGTACTAGCAACAAGCATTACTCTAAGTTAGTTAAAGAGGACAATGCCCTGGAAATTATCCACACGCAAATCACCGCAGACATAGTCCTGTACTATATCCTTGCAAGCATTAGTTCACCTTCTGTGTTCATAAAAGCCCATAGCTCATACCTAGACCTATAGAGAGACTCACCATTAAACCAAATACCCTATTCATGGGAGATATTTACTCCTCTACAGACTGGGAAACATACACTGCCTCATAATCACATGCAGAACTATTCCTGCTCTTTATTGACACAAATACCCTTGACCAGAAAGTGCATGCACCCACCAGAGGTTCAAACATACTCTGCATGGTACTCACCAATATGGGAGTGCACCCAATGTCATGTCCTCATTGGTGAGGTCGGACCACAAAGCTGTATCATTTGAAATAAAAATCACCTCAGTAACCCTAGCAAAGCCTGTAACAGTTAGGAACTACTCCAAATCAAACTACATCCTACTAAGTGATAGTTTGTCAACATTGAATGCCCCTCTCAATCCTGAGTTCACAGCAACCCCTGTGGAGTTGTTCACAGAGGCCCTGTACAACCATGTAAATGACAGTACAGAGGCTGCTGTACATACCAGAAGTAAGCTTAAAACAAACGTTAAAAACAAACCACAGTGGTGGAATCCTAACCTTAATAGGGTATATAACAAAAGCAAAAAAGCCATGGCTAAAATCTCATAATGACAGCAGCTTTCTAATTAAACTAAACAGGAAACTAAGAGAACTAATTAAGTCCACCAAGGCCAATTATGAAGTCAAGATAGCCTCGCAGGCTAAGGACAACCACAGGGCCTTCTACAACTATGCCTGAAACCTCAAAGGCAGTGCATGTTAGTGTGCTGAACTGGTGGTCAAAACTTCAACCCCCACTCCCCCACCTCCCCCTATGAAATACCTAACATAACATAACCCTCTCACCCAACTATTAACAGGGAGCAGGTCCTGGTGGCACTCGCTAAAGCCAAAAACACAAAAGGGCTCCGACAATATCCTAGATGCTTCCTAAATAGCTTGAAACGTGACCTATCAGTACCACTTGAGTCACTTTTCAACTATAGTCTCAAAATAGGCTTTGAACTATGAAAATGGAGGACTGCAACAGTTATCCCATTTCACAAGGGTGAACCATCAACAGACCTAGGAAACTACTGACCTATTTGTTTGAGTAGTCTAGTAGAACAAATTATCATGTATATGATCAAGAAAGACATAGGTAACCTTCAGACACTGGAACCAACCCAGTTTGGCTTTGTCAAAGGAAGGTCATGCCTACTAAACCTGGTGGACTTCTTGGAGAAGGCCACCAAGGCAATGGATGAGGGAAAAACAGTGCATACCATACAAATGGACCTGGCTAAGGCGTTCAATACAATATCCCACTCAGTTATAATTGACAAACTCACTGAACTGAGCATAAACCCCTACATAATAATTCACTGGATTGCCAGCTGGCTTATAGACAGGACCCAGGAAGTCAGGATTGGTGATACCACCTCCACTAACAGACTGTTTACTATTGGGGTACCTCAGGGCTCCATGCTGGGACAGGTCTTATTTGGCATCTTCTTCTTGGAGGTAAAGGCTAATGTGAAGGCCCTTTTGCTGACCAAGTCACAGATGACTGCAAACTGGGAGCTATCACAGATTCCCCATGAGAAACACATCTTACAAGAGGGTCTAACACAGACAAATGACTGGTGCCAAAGTCATGGATTAAAACTCAATGCCAAGAAATACATTATAATGCCTTTTGGGAAAACTGACAACTAGGCTAATTATGCTATCGATAAGACACCCTTAAGAGGTGACCCAGTAGTCAGAGATCTCAGAACATACATAGATAGTAATCGGGTCTTTGATCATCATGTGGCCAAGGAAGAAAGAAATTAATTTCATGTCACTCAACTTATAAAGGCATGGCATTTAGGTCCAAAGGAAGTCACAGTGTCACTTTATTTAGCTCCTATCAGACCCATCATTGGTTATAATGCCCCCCCAGCATGTACCTGACCAGATATATGCAACAGCTATAATCCCCACAAAAGCCCATTACCAGGATAATCTAGAGTATAAACACATTGCCCTATACAGATCAGCTTAAAGCCTTATCTCTATACTCAAGTCTCCTATGGGTTACTGAGAGGCGATCTATGCCTGGCATATAAGACATCCTGGGATCCAGCTCTGATGGAACTTTTACACATCTTCAAAATGAACAGCATCAGAAAAACTAGATCACAGCATTTAAATTTTGTTTGCAACATGAATAAGACATGGTGAGGAAGATATGTGTTTCAGAGGATCCCCATGTTCTGGAACAGGCTCCCCATCCATGTGATGAAGAGTCCATCCCTAAACTTATTTAAGGGTAGCCTTGACCAAAAGATGGGAAATCAAAAATTCACCCTGGGTTTGGCCCCTATGTCTCTGATAGAGGCAGACAGCAATGCCTAAATTAACATAACCCCCCACCACATAATGTCTAGAAACTTCCTAACTAACATACCCCCTTCCTAATAAATGCCCAATGATAAATAGGGAAACAACTGGGTTGGGTTACATGGCTAGACTTATGAAGGCCCTGGTGGTTATTAGTCTAGCATATACCTATAAACCTATGAACAAATGTTCATTAGCACTGGACATTAATTATTTAGTTTTGAAAGCCTTTTAAGTTTGATCACTAAATATTTGATAGCAATATGATGCAGGGGAATCTCTATGTAATACTACTTTAACACATGTGACTTCTACATAAAGTTTTCTGCATTCAGTTATGTGGTCACTACCTAATTTTGGTGACGTTGTTTGACTATTTGTCAGCCACAATATCCAGGCAGCCAGAAGAGATGTTCAGTTATTTGCCCTCAGCAGTTCTCCTGCTGTCTGGTAAATGTACTCACAAACATGAAGGCCCACTACTCTTTTTACCCTTCTGAGCATGTGCATTGCCACATATGGTTCATCAAGACCACTGTATGGATGTGGCATGACAGAACCAAATTTGATGCCTCTGACTATTCCCTGCATGTTGTGCACCTCTCTCTCCAGTAGATGCTAGCAAGGTTCTCACTAATGCACTGACGAAATTTACTGATTTCAAGTTGTAACTTTTTATGCTTAAGCATACAGAAATCTAGTTTCTGTAAGTTAGAAACTATATTTTTCGTTCCTCCAGCCAGTAACTCCTGGTGACTTACATCTGAAAACAAATTTAAAGGTTCACTTAGCCAGGTACGTGCATTCGGAGTACCAATAAGCCCCAAGGAAACATTTCTGCATGATGTACTGTTATTAGCATGGTTGACTAAAGATGTTCGATTCCCACCAGGTTCCTGTGACAATCCAACGTTAGCGATAGGGGAAATACAAGTGTTGTTATTATCAGCAGTAGAAGGCAAAATGTCAGTAGCAGCATTTGTTGTATTACCTTGTGTTGAAGCAAGGTTTGGGAAGGGATTAGACAAATAGTTAACCTTATCCGTTAGGTCTTTGATCCGTTGGGTTAACAAACCAATCAGTAAGGTCAGGTTACCATTATTGTTATCACTGTCCTGCGATAACTGCATACTGGTAGTTGCAACTCCTTCTACATCCATAGATACACAAAACAGGCAAACACAAACCTAGAAATAGAATACGAAACTCCAGATGCTGGACTGCAAAAAGAGGAAGCCAGACGCTTCTGCAGAACAATTGGGTCCAAGAAAATGTGTATTACTACACTCGATTCCTGGATGACATCTTCATGGTGATGAAGGGTGGAATTGACAAAGCCAACGCAATTGTAAATTATTTTAACGAAACAACTGAGTTTTTGCGTTTTACATCACAATTCAGTGCACACACTATACCATACTTAGATGTCTTGATTTGTAAAGACACAATCTATGAATGTTATTACACATGGATAGACAGGAAAGAAACTTATTCTAATAGTCTCTTGCACTTCTCGAGCTGCCACCCCTTTCACCAGAAGAAGTCAGTAGTGAAAGAGCAGCTGGTCAGGGCAGCTAGGATGACCTCCTTAGAAACAGATTTCTATACAGAATGTAACAACTTGAAGATGTTCACTAGAAGAGGCTACCCTATACCAATGTTGAATCTTCTCACACTGGAGGTCACTAAGAAATATACTACTGGTGTTTATAGACCTATTTTATGTCAAAGACATGATGCCACAATTACTAACACTATAGGTTTACATTCTAAAGGGACCACTGTTGACAACAATGACCTACAGATTTCAAGTAACTTTATTATTTCCTCTAGTGTGGATACACTAGACTTTAGTGAAATCATTAGGAACATCATTTTCTCAGAGGTACATTTACCTCACATATCAGGTAAAATGTTTCTGGGATACTGGATCATTCCCAGATGCTTCAGTGCTTTCTTGTCTTCTGGCCTTGGCATTTGCCCAACTGCTTTGACTTCTTTCTGTATCAGGCTTTAGTTTTCTCACATTAAAATACCACTCTGTGTTTCAGACAAGTCACTCATATTAAATGTCTTCTTATTTAGCTTGAAATGCTGTTCTAACTGATTTAGAAGCTGTATCACTTTCTTAGTATACTGTTGTTCTTAAGAAGCTGTATATTACTTAATATAATTTAATCAAAATCATCAAAAGCACAACATCCTCTGCCTTCAGTTTCTTTTAGGTTCATAGGTTGATACTAGGCTATCTGCCCTAGGGCATTTACAAGCCTAGCCAGAGTGTGTTTGGCTTTCACCACCCTTTTAAATGAGTTTACTGTGCCCTTTTTAGGTTAGTTTACTGTGCCTCTGTCTAGTAGTGACACAGAAGTGATCCCTGGGGTAAACCTACGATCTCCCATCCACTCGTCAGGATTCCTCTTGAAGAGAGTCAGTGAGGGGCTCTGCCTGACATGGACTGGAATTCTATTCCAAAGTGCTGGGAGCCTCTGGGTTATAAATCTGTCTCTCCAGCATGTCCTATTAATTTCTGTGTTGAGGTTCAAGTCCCTCGAGTGCGTAGCTCTAAGGGATTTGGATTTTTTGAGGTGGAGCATGCCCATTAATTCTGGGTTGGACATGGCTTTATACATCAGGCACAGATCGCCTCTAAGTAGGCGGTATGCAACTGAGTAGAGCTGGAGTTTCTTTAACCGAGCAGCATAGTTCATCTGTTTGAGTCCCTTGATCTTCTTGGTGAGGTACTTTTGGGGTCTTTCCAGTTGCTGCAGATGTCGGGTAAGGTACATCCCAAATGAGGCACTGTATTCAATTATGGGCCAGATGAGTGATGAGTAAAGGGGCACAATGACCTCCCTTGATCTAGATGTGAATCCTTTCATGATAAGGTGGGCTATATAGAAGGGCTTTCTAACCACTTTGCAACGTGGTTGTCAAAGGAGAGATTACTATCAACTTGGGTCCCCAGGTCCCTAATTACTTCCTCCATACTTAATGGATTACCGCCTATGTGGTAACTTATGGGCACTTTGTTTTTCCCAAAGGGGATGACTATACACTTTTTGGCGTTTAGCTTTAGGCCATGGCTTTGGCACCAGTTATCCATCTCTGTGAGACCCTTTTGGAGGATGCTTGTGTCAGCTGGAGAGTCGATTATGGCACCCAGTTTGTAGTCATCTGCGAACTTGGTCAGCCATAGTCCTCCCGTGTTAGCCTATACCTCAGAAAAATATATACCGAACAAGAGAGGTCCCAGGACTGAGCCTTGTGGGACGCCACTTGTAACTGGTTTAGAGTCTGACATGGCTCTCGTAATTCTGACCATGTGGGTTCTATCCTTGAACCATCTTATGACATAGGGGTTGATATTTAAGCTGGAGAGCTTATTTATGATGCCAGAGTGGAGTACAGAGTTGCAAGTTCCTTCTTTGAAATACAACTGGCCTTGCTAAAATACCACATCAGAGTCTACGGAATCTGTACTTTCCTAATGATATATTACAGGTATATGGACTGAAGCTTGTTTCTTCAAACTTTGTCTGTCATAAAACCTGCAATGAAAAACAAATGAAATTTTATAGTAATGAAAAATGTAGCAACTTCAGATCAGTTCTTCAATGGTATTAGGTAATGCACTCTCTTATACATTTTTGTTCGGATCATGAAGAACAATACAAATCAGAATCTTGGCTTGTTTTAAAACAGTGACCAAGTATTCAACTCCATTCTGTTGACTTTGTTTCTTAACAACACTTACATTTTCCATTCAGTTTTGTTCCTGCTCTGTTCTACTCCTTAGAGTTACTGGTGCTTTCCTTACAGCATAAATTACTGGCATAGCATAAAGATTTATTTGTAAATGATATTCTTATGGAAAACTTCTTAAGCCTATAAATAAATCAGTATAGTCATGCAGGATATTATTGCTATAGCTATACACAATATTCTGTAACTGTTTCTGTAATTATGCTCTCCCCTGGGAGTCCTCCACGATTCTTACTGTAACCCTAATCCTCACTCACACTTGACGGTTGAGATCCTTGGCCCATAAACACTGGCAAGTGTACTTTGATTGGTCAAAGTACAGACAACGCACGTACAATGTGTGCACTTGATAATGAACAGGTGTGGTTGTGTCTTCTTAACCATCGCCATTTTGTGTTGCCACTCCTGTCTCGTAAGTCTTCAATTAATCACCCCCCCAAGACAAGATGAGTGCAAAAAGAAAGAGTTTTCCGTTGAGTACAAGAAAGGAATCATGGAGGACTCCCAGGGAAATAATCTGATGGCTTTCTGCAAAGAGAAGAGGTCGGATCTCTGAATGGTCCATAAATGGCGAGCAGAGTATGATAACCTCAGTCAACAAATATAAATAATATTATTTTATAATTCAACACGTCCGTCATGTGTTGTTGACGATCTTAACTGGGTCTTGTTTTTGCGGTATAGCATTGCTAAGGTTTTGATTTTTGTGATGCCTGAAGGTTAGTAAGGAATGAAGCACCATAAAGAAATGTGGGGAGGAGATAAGTAGAGGCAAGTGTAGCTTTAGTTGCGTTGGTGAAAAAGTTTTTGGTCCTATAAAGTATCCCTAGTTTTTGATGCGTTTTTCTTATACAATTTTGTATATGCAAGTCAAATTTAAGATTATCACCCACTGTCATCTCTAATAACTTGCTATAAGAAGTGACTTCAGTGGTAGTATTGTCAAGTGAAAGGACTTCAAATTTTGTCTTTTCATGGGAGAGGAATTTGGGGAAAAAGTAGTAGTTTGTTTTTTAGGGTTGAGCATGAGTTGTGAGTTACAAAGCCATGTTTCAGTTACAGTTGAAGCTTCCCGAGTAATTCTTTTGAGGTGTATTGTGTTGTCAGATGTGGAAATAAGTGTGGAGTCATCAGCATACTGTATTAGGGAGGTCTGTTGTGTGGATGCATGGAAGGTGTTGGTGAGAATGTTAAAGAGGAAGGGACTATGGATAGAGCCTTGCAGTACATTGGTAGTTACTGGGAGGTATGAAGAGACAGTGGAGTACATTGTACTGACTGAAACATATTGGATAGGTAGCTTTTGCATCATAGAAGGGTGGGCTGAAACAGACCCAATATATATTTTTGATCGAATGAAAATAAGAAGTTATGTACCTACCATAACGTTCCATGTTAGTTGTCTTCTCTCGCCTTCTTTCTTGCTTGATGGGTTCGGAGCCGATCTCACTCGCACTTGCTTTAGCTCGAGAACTCCTTTTACCAGCTCGAGGCAGCCCCATATCCCATGATGCAAGGCAGTAAGTACCCAGATCTCGTTTGTTGACAAGTATAGGCACAACACCAAGCATAAAACTACTTCCCAAAGGAAGAAGAAACTTACAGATGGAAAAGGACCAGGTCTGAATGGTCTTTAGCATAATAGTTTCTTATACAAGGTCTGTCCAGGCCAGGGGAAGGAGAGACAACTAACATGGAACGTTATGGTAGGTACATAACTTCTTAATGTTAAGTTGTCAATCTTTCATTCTGGGAGGACGCGTCCGCTTGCTTCTTGATGGGACCGCGGCCCCTAGCACCTCTATCCTGGGTGGCTCAATGGAACAAACTCTTGAGGACTGTAGAGCCAAAACTGGCTCTGTCCCTGGAGGCCAAGTCCAATTTGTAATGGGAAACAAAAGTGTGAGGAGTGGCCCAAGTGGCGCTGCACAAATAGTGTCCAAAGGTAGTCTAGCTTGAAAAGCTGTAGAAGTAGCTAAACTCCTAGTTGAATGTGCTTTAGGTTTTGAGCACAGCTGTTTTCCCCTGATCGTATAAATTTCAGTGATGACAAGAAAGCCATCTGGACAAAGTCACTTTAGAAACAGGAAGGCCTTTTTATTATCATAGGAAACAAAAAGTTGATCAGATTTTCTAAATTTTTTGTTCTATCCAAATAATATCTAAGCTGACGGTGGACGCCAAGACAATGTAGTTTTGTTCAGCTCTATCTGAATAATTAGGAAAAATACAGGAGATCAATGGATTGATTCAGATTGTTCTTTGAAGCGACCTTAGGTAAAAGGATGGATTGGTTCTCAAAGATAGAGCATGAAGTTCAGACACCCTCCTGGCAGATGTAATAGCCACTAGGAATAAGGTTTTCCAAGAAAGATATTTCAGGGAACAAGAAACAGCTGGCAAGAATCAAGGATGTCAGCACTAAATTTAGATCCCACTGAGGAGGAGGATTCCTGATTGGAGGCTTTAGTAGGAAAATTCCTTTCAAGAAGGCCCTGCAGAGCCTATGGGACATAATATTATGATCTGCTATCCCGACATGAAAATTAGAAATAGCAGCCAATTGAACTCTGACTGTGGAAGAAGAGGAGCCTGCATGAAAAATCTCTGCTAAGAAGTCCAGAACTGCCTGAACAGGGGCAGTAAAAGGATCAATATTTTGGGCCTTAGCCCAATAAGAGAAACGTTCCATTTGCTTGTGTAAATCCTCCTGGTAGAGGATTTAAGTGAAGCTACAATGATATCTCTAACTGGGTTAGAGATCAAAGGAAGCCTGGCTAAGGAAGGAAGTGGAGTAACCATGCTGTGAGGTTGAGAGAAGGGATTGACCGATGCAGCTGACCCGATTGGTGAATCAGAAGATCTGGCACTGGGTCCAGATGCGCTGCACCAAAAGGTGATGATGGAGAACCAAACTTGTCGAGGCCAGTAAGGGGCAATGAGAATCAATTTGGCTCTCAAAACGGTAGCTTTCTGGATCACCTGAGGGATCAGAGGAAATGGAGGGAATGCATAAAGAAGTCCCTGGGGCCAATCCTGGGTCAGAGCGTCTCTGGGGGGATGGCCTGATAGAGGAAGAGGCTGAAGAAGTCTGGACATTTGCTGTTTTGGGAGTAGCAAAATTCCAGAAAAATCTCTTCCGCTATAGATTGCTTGAGAGACCACTCGTGAGGCATGAGGATAGCTCTGCTCAATCTGTCCGCTATAATGTTGGTTTTCCCAGGGATATTGCCAAAGTCTGAGCGGATTTGGTTCCGCCCTGTTTGTTGATATACCAAACTACAGACATGTTGTCTGTGTGGACTGCAATTGTCCCTACGGGAAGAAAGTCGTTGAGGGCTTGCAACGTTAAAAGCACTGCTCTCATCTCCAGGACATTTATGTGCAGATGGTACTCAAACGGTTGCCACGTCCCATGAACCATCCTGCCCTGATACCCGATCAGGGAGGCATCCGTGGTGACAGTGGCTATCGGGGACGGAGGTACAAAGCACCTGCCTTGGTGAACCTGAGGCGATGTGATCCACCAAGCAAGATGTTCTTTGCATGTTTGTGTCACCAGAATCTGGTGACGCATTGGGAGTTGCTGGTATGACCACTGTGTGAACAGCATCCACTGAAGGAGGCATGTAGAACCGAGCCAGGAAGAAGAGTAATGGCCACAGCCATGAGACCTATACCTTTAGAACCATTCTGGCCTGTACTTTCTTGCTGGCCAGAATGATCCTGACATGAGTCTGAATGTCTGAAACTCTTTGTTCTGTAAGGGTAGCTGACATCCGAACAGTATCTAAGTTTGCCTATGAAGGTAATAGACTGGCAGGGCGATAAGGATGACTTGTTGATTGAGATGCCTAAATGAGAACACAGGTCTATTGTGTAATCCCTGGCTTGTATAAGCTGATGCCTGGTGGTGGCTGACAGGAGCCAGTCCTCAGGTGAGCCGTTACCACTGCCATACATTTGGTGAACACTTTGGGGGCTGTAGTGAGACCAAAGGGCAGGGCTCTGAACTGGAAGTGACTGGACCCCAGCCGGCGGAGAAATCTTCTGGAGCGTCTGTGAATTTTGATGTGATAGTACGCGTCCTGAAGATCTATTGTGCACATCCAGTTGTCCTTCTGTAAGAAGGGCAGAATTGACTGAAGAGTGACCATTCGAATCTTGTCTTCCTGACAGACTTGTTGAGTCTGCTGAGATCCAATATTGGTCTCCAGTCTCCCGTCTTTTGGGGACCAAAAAGAACCTTGAGTAGATTCCGGCTCTGAATGGTCTATTGTAACTGGCTGAATGGCTCTTTTTGCAGTAGTCTTGCGATTTCTAACTCTGCAATGTCCCTTAGACCGGGTGGTACATCTGGAAGGGAACTTGAAGGGAAGGGACTTTCCTCGAAAGGAATTATGTAACCCTTGGATATGATCGACTGTACCCATCTGTCTTGAGTGAGGGAAAGCCAGGCTTCTGGGTAGAGTGATAATCATCCGACTGCCTCCAAGGAGGGACAAACACCTCAGGGATGCTGAAAGGGCTTATCAGAGAGGCTCCCTGTTTCCCTGGTTCTTGGACCCCTCTGCCTCTACCCCTCTGCCTCTAGGGGTAAACTGACCACGTGATGACTCCTTGGGCATCTTCCCACCCTTCTGTCCTTTGGGATAAGGCCTAGAAGGGGTGGAAAACGGACTCCAACAGCAGAAAGAGTCTTGCCATCCTGCTCGCACCTGGTCAAGGTTTCCTTCACCTGAGGGCCAAACAAAGCTGACCCATCAAAGGGAGAATTTGTGAAGGAAAATCACAGGATCCAGGCTTGGCGTCTAAGAGCCACACCTGTGCCTGTCTACTCGCTCCATCCGCAGCATAAGATATTAGCCGCATGGAGGAGTTAGCAATGGAATTGAGGGTTCGAAGCAATCTTTTCTTGGGCCCCTGCAGCTGTAGGATCCTGAACTACTTCTCCCAGCTCCTTGAGGATATCTCTTTGGAGTCTGGTGAAGTGACATAGGTAATTCAGCGCAAAGGTCGCTGAGGAAAACATCCACTATCCATGGTCCTAGAGTCCTTATTAGGAGGATGGACGGGCATGGAAGGATCTGCAAGTTCCTTTTAGCCACCACCATGGCATCAGCGGGGACACCTTTGGTAAGGAATTGTTTGCCACTAGGGGCAGTGATAAATTTAGAAGGCCTCCTAGGGACTGGCTCTACAGAGTCAGGAGCTGCTGCATCAGGGGGAGACACCCAGGAGGTGGAGGGCCGAGATCCAAACGCCTCTAGGTATACTGACTCATCCTCAGAGGGATTGTTGGTGGGCCAGTTTCCCCTCTGTTTCAGAAGTTCTAGGATGTCTGAGAAGGAGACATCCTCAGAGGGGGATCCCTCTGACTCATCAAAGTCAGTATCCGAAGTGACAGACTCGGGGAGTCTACATGCTTCCTCTTACAAGTCCTCTTCCTAGGAGGATCTCGAAACATCAGGAGAATCCTCGGAAGAGGGAAATTCCCAATGGGGAAACCTGAGGTGGAGGATCTCTGGGTCCTGTAGCAAGAGAAGTGGCAGAGATGTCAACAGGTACTATAGAGGGAGGAGGGAACAGACTGCTGACTGATACCAGTGGCCAGTACACTCTTCATCACTCCCAGGCAGGTCCGAGAGAACCGGTAGGAACTCCAGGGGCCAAGTCTCGAGGCAGATGCTCACCAAGGCCGATGCTCCAAGGGGAAGAGCGGGCTCAGACAAGGGTCCGATGCCACTCACCCCTCGGAGGAGACCATGGAAGCCCGACCACGAATCCCTCTAAGGAAGAGGAGATAAGAGTAGAGGCTGAAGGAACAGAAGGGGTATCCGTCCTCCAGCCGTAGCAGTAACCATGCCCGAAGACTCCAACTCCAAACTCTGGGGTAGAGTTGAAGGAGGAACTGTAACGGGTGTGGACCAACAGTCGTCTGCTGAGATGGACTGTGTAACATTTGGGCCAGTACCTGTGACTTGAGTAATCTACTGACCACTCTCTCTAGGTCATGATCTGACAACCTGGATGACCTTGAAGATCGGCTCCGATAGGCAAGCGCCCGGCCGAAAGTACGGGGCTCAAGCGAGTGAAAGTATCGGCTCCAAGGAAGGAGACCTCGACCTCTTCCTGGAATGAGCCATCGGATACTACAGATCCTGAGCCGATACAGCCGAGTAGTCAAATAGGTTCGGCACCGATAGCCATCGGTGCCTGCTGTAAAGCCAGAATCGGCTCCAGCCAGAGCCGATCTCGCAGGCTTAGGAACAGAAGCCTGGGCTTTGGAAACTCTTGCTGGTTTTGATGGAGCCGACGGAGAGCCCTCTCTCCTGCAGGACTCTCTGGCTGAAGGAGTGACAAAGTCCTGCAGGTGAAGAGGGCCCAGACAATACAGGCAAGAAGTGTGACCGTCTGTCAGAGACATCTTCTGACAGCACGAGTCACACTTCTTAAAACCTGAGACCCTCTCCTTTGACATGGTGCCGAAAACACACTCACACACACCAGTCAAATTAGCAAATAAAATACCAAAAGGTATTGTATAAAACCAATACACACACACCCTAACGGGGGATGGGATAGGGTTTTAAGATAGACTAACTAAAATTAACGGAGACAGGAAATTTCTGTCAGAAAAGGTATAAACTAGAGTTAAAACTATAAATATAAAGTTTTTTGACTAAAGGGGCTTAAAATCACAAAAGTGAACAACTTACCAGGAGCTGGCAAAGAAGACCTCCCAAGCCAAATGAGATCTGGGTACTTACTGCCTTGCATCATGGGATATGGGGCTGCCTCGAGCTGGTAAAAGGAGTTCTCGAGCTAAAGCAAGTGCCTCGGCTCCGAACCCATCAAGCAAGAATGAAGGCGAGATTGACAACTTAACATCTGATTTCATTAGAAGAGGTTATATGAAAAATAATATAGCGTCTGGTGTGACTGAAATATTAAGATAAAAAAAAAATTTGTGACAGTGTAGACATAGGGTCAGGTTCATTAATACCTACACTAAGTTTACATGATCTGTATTCAAGAACATCCCTATCCCATTTTTATGCTTTTTACTCACTCTTGGTAAACATGTACAAAGTACAGGGATGAATCACATGTTCAGATTTGTAGTGATACAAGTAATTAATATATTCCCAAGGGGTAGTAATGTACTGAATTATACTGACAGAATGGAATTGGAATGGATTTTAAACTACAGGCTTTAATGAAATCAGGTTTAAATGAATCTGCTTTTTATGACTGGTTTTATGTCAATGGGCTTTACATCATTAATTTGTATTTAAATAGATCTGTTTTATTTGTTGAAACCACTCACGATAATAGTTGAAAAAGCACCACAAAAGATCAGGAACCAGTTCCTCCCAAACAGACTTCTTTATTATAGCAGCAAGTATATCCTTTAGCAGCAAAATAATCCTCTAAGATCTGTTTTATTTGTTTGTTAAGTGAATTTGTCTGTTGGAATGCCTTTGACTATGAAAGTACTTATGATTTACATTACATATTTTTTATGTCCCAGTTATGGTGAATTTGTTCAACAACTATCTGTAGTTTGTCAGTGGAATATGAGCACTCATTCAGTCTAATTTCTTGGTTATTATCGAAAAAATATTAGTTTGTTTTTCCCTCCATTAGCAAATTTTCAGTGAGAGTCAAGAAGTCTGCATCTGAAGGCAGTTGCACATTCTGTTCTGAGTGAAATTTACAAAGATTCATTGTTATCAGCTTTTACATGTCGAGCTATCTGCAGCTGCAAGCAATTAATCTTGAGAGTTCTGGGAAATATTTGCTGAGGGAAATGCATAATGTAAAGGTACAATGGCAAGCAGCTCAGTAAATATAAAGTATGAAATTATGGGAAGTGAATAATACATAGCAGTCTCAACAGTAGCCTTAACACTTTAATGCATTTAATAAAGCACTGTCCCATTTAATGTTATGTAAGACAGCCACTGCACTTTTTCTTATGGCCAAAAATGAACGTTTTCTGAAAGCAAAACAAGCTGTTTTTCACATCTGGGAGGGGAATAGAGATAAGAAATGAACAGACAGCAATTCGTGTAAGTGGGAACACAGGTATGAACTTTAGCATGGATGACCTTAATTTTAAATTAGGTAATGCCTGTGTGTGTGTGCAGCTGTTCATTTTGGTTCAATTGTTCCTATCTAAAGTGTTAAACTTCATTTTTTGAAGATTTACATAGTTTTCTGTTTGTTCCAAAGTAATAGGGGATTGGGGTGTTCTGAAAATATATTTAGTGTTTTGTTTCAATATTTACATTCAAATAAAAAGTCTTGAAAAATGTGACATAGGTTCTAATGGAGATGAGAAGAAACAGCTGTATAAAGGATCACACTGCCAAACATTACTGTGCATGTAACATGACAGCTGGAAATACACATTCAAAAAACTGACATATATTTTAGGTGGGAACAACAGCTTTTTATCATAATGACTATGCCACCCATATTATCTTGGAACATAAATGGCCTTATAGGCATAGACAAAAAAGGAAAGAGTATTGAATTATATTAAAAATACAGAGTGAAAATCACAATGTTGTAGAAGATACATTTGGAAAGAAATGAGCATGTGAATTTGACAAAAAAAAGGATCCAGGATGAATATTCAGCAGAATATCAAGGAGAAAGGAAAAGGGAAATAATTATACTAATTGCTAGAGGGGCTCCAATATTGATAGAAGAGGAAAACAAGACAGTAATGGTAGTTTTGCGGTAGTAAGAAGATATTTATATTCTACCAAAAACTATTATGGAGCTTAATAAAATTTTTGAAGAAATAATCAGCTTTCAGCAAGGAATATTATTTACAGGTGAGGACTGGAACTTGACCTGCAATAGTAAGGGTGCATTAGAGGCAACTACATGGGACAACATAATAAAAGTGGGTCAATTTCTAAAGAAAGTTATGAAAATATTTGGTATGGAAGATGTGAATTCAGTAGTATGAATATGGACAGAATTTGCATATTATTCAGCAAGATACAATAACTGATTTCATAGGAACACATGCACTTAATTGAAAGCTTCGGCACACATCCAATAACTATTTCAGATCATGCACCAGTAAAAAACAATATAAAATGCAGTGTAATTAAGTAAAAATGACACAGTGGCACCTTCCCACCAACCCATTTAAAACAGAGGAATTTAAGGCATGGATTGTGGAAATTATTTAAGAGTTATTAGGGAAGATATATATCTTCAGTAGCTAGTGAGTGGGATAAAATGAAAATGCAGTTTAAAAACAGAGTTGAAATAAAAGAGAAAGATATGGTAAGAAGTAATATGAATTACTTAGAGGGGCTGCCAAAGTTTAAAGTACTGCAGAATAAGATAAATTTCACAGAAGAAGAGCAGGCACACATGCAGAGTGCTAAAGAGAAAATATGGGAGTATCTACATAATATGCATGAGTTTAGAAAGATTGTTGTTGTGCAACTAGTTTTTTGATTATAACTCCAAAGCACAAGCAGAAGGACTTGAGCAACAGAAAGTAGAAAGCATTGTCTCTGAACATTGGGAGCCTATAACAAGAAAAATAACTAGAGATCCTGTAGCTATATTATAGATATTTCTGAAATGTTATGGAAATTCACATAAAGCCAAGAACTATGGAAATAAAAAAGAACACAAATGGAAATACTTATGAAATACTTAAGTTATTCCAAGGTTAGAGGTAGACGAAGCATGACAACCAACAGTTAAGACAGAAGGAGATGAGATAAAAATAATGATGCATAATCAATCTTCAAGAAATTCTTCAGGAACAGATGGTATTCCTGTGGAAGTTTGGAAGTTAGGAGGGAAGAAGTGATAAAGATATTGAAGATTTTATTTAACAGCATTTTAAAGGGAGGGAAAACACCAGCATATAGAAGAAAGCTATGGTGACTGTGTTACCCAAAGACAGCTTCATATAAACCCATTTCAGGGTTCAGACACCTAGGCAGTAAGACATTTCCCTGTGGTACATTTGACTGGGGACAAATGGCTGAAGTGACAGTCAGCTGCAGAGAAATATGGCTGTTTGCAAATTCCCTGTGGGCAAAAAGAAGCACGTACTGCCATGCTCACAGCTTTAATAACCAAAGGCATGGAGGCATAAGAAGTAATGAGTGTTATGCTCAGTGTAGAGTACATACTTTTGTAACTACAACATGTAGAATTGTGCTACAGCATGGAGGAAATCCTGCAGGCTACTGTAGTCACATTTATGCTCTAGTATGCATTTTAGGCAGTGTTCCCTAAACAATGTAAAGGGGGTAATGGTCCACACACTCCAATTATAAAGGTACTACAAATTGTGCACTGCATTTGTACTGCCACTCACATGCCCTCAGACCAGCCTGCTGTGGATGCATACCATATTGCTGCTGTCTCATGTTCCCTTGGGGACCATGGACACTGTTTTCCCCCTGTGACTTTGGTTCTTGAAGTTGTGGGCATGGCAACACATTCTTCTCTTTGCCAACAGGGAATCTCCAAACAGCCATATTTCTCTGCATCTGACTGTCACTTCTGCCATGTGTCCCCAATCAAATGAACCACAGGGAAATGTCTCGCTGCCTAGGTGCCTGAACCCCCCCCCATTTCAATTTTAAACAATGATTATATAGCATTTATGTCTATATTAGCCAAAAGAATGGCATAAGTGTTGCCAAAATTGAGAGAAATGAATTTGTGTGCTTTTGTGGAGGGGAGGCAAACCTTTGATATTAATAGAACAATGATGATCCTGAGGGAAGCTGAATGTAAGAAAATATTGCTGTTGTTAGTGGGTCATGATGCAGAGAAAGTATTCACTAGAGTAAGCTGGGATTTTATGAGTAGGACAATGGAAGCATTTGTATTCCCTAATACAATAACAAGGTTATATAGTAAGGATGTGAAGTATCTGAGGAAAGAATGAAAGTGTGAAGGGTTCCTCTCTGATAAGTTGTGTTGAACAGAGGAACCAGGCAAGGGTGTCCTCTTTTCTCCTTTGTTATTTACTTTATATTGAGAGCCACTGGCAAAGGAAATAAGGGACTCAGAAATGCAGGGATATCATTGGTATGGAAAGCAAGAAAAGTTAGCTTTATTTGCAGATAATATTATTTTGTACCAATTAAATCCAGTAAAATGTTCTGAAACATTTTTGAGACAATTTTCAAGTCATTTTTGGGATATAAAATTAATGTAGATAAAACAATGGCAATAGGCCTAAATTATGTACCAACTCACAAACTGGTTCAACAATCTCCATATTTTTGGAGATATGATAACATGAAGTATTTAGGAGTTTGGATTAAAAAGGCTTCTGCTATGACAGCTAAAAATATATGGAAAGAGACTAAAAAGATAAAACAAAACGAGAAACTAGAAGCTCTTGTTTATGGATATGGATAGTAAGATACAAGTAGTGAAAATGTTTTAGTCCATTTTGTTTTATATATGGGTCAGGCATATTTTTCTCATCCACAGGAGAAGTTGTGGACATTAATTAAGAGTTCAATTAATTTATTTGTAAGGGGAAGAGGGTCAGAGTGAAGTGGGCTAAGTTGATCCTTCTAACAGAACAAGGTGGTTTACGAATTACCTGGTTTGAAGAGATATTTTAGAGCTACACAGTTAAGGCTCATATACATATCAGAAGCAAAAGGTTATAATTCAAAATGGAAAGAGATGATGACGAAGTGGAGGGGGGGTTGAAGAAATAAAGAGAATGGGAGATTGGATGCATATCCTTTAGGAAAATAATAACAACCATACATGATATTATATTCACAGGATATTATATTCATAAAGTAGCATCAAGTATTCTAAGAACTAAATCAACACAAGAATGGATAAAATAGAGTTTGTCAGTATGGATGACTGCAAGAAGGAGTATAGAAAATAGAAAAGAGGGGGTTGTAATTTACTGGAGAAAACTGGCAAAGGAATAAATATCTAAAGAGGGAAAAGTAGTATGAGCCCAAGAAGACATTTAAACTGCAGGCTACTGACTGCTTCCTTACCAGGGATTGATATTAAAGTAGAGGAAAAGAGAATGGGCTAGGGGAATCTTTAGTGAAATGCCTGTTCTGGTAGAATTTTTAGTTGAATCTAGAACAGAAACTGATGTTAAAACGGGATAATTAGTAGGGCATATAAAATATTGCACAATAACTGTAAGAATCAATCAGAGGTGGTTAGAAAATATTGTGAAAAGAGCCTGGAAAAACAATTTACAAAAAACAATAAGCAGACATATCTGTGGCTTCCAAGCATGTAATAAAGTCCAGAAGGTTTAGGAATTTTGCCTTGAATTGTTTGCATAGGTATTTTTATACCCCAAGCAGACTTTAAATAATTTTTCCTCATGTAGATAGCAAATGCTGAAGGTTTGATGGGGAAGAAAGAAGTAACTGAGAACATATGTTTTGAGAGTGTAATGAGATGGCAGATTTTAAAAATGTCCTGTGGAGTACTCTGTGAGAAAATATTGGGCAAGCAAATGGCTATAACTAAGGAAATTAATCTTTTGAGCTGGGACAAAGGATCTGATTTGTCTACACACAGTGAGGCCTTATTAAGTTTAATTCTGTTAGCTGCCAAGAAAGCAATTACTAGAAAATGAACATCAAAACCTAAATGAACTGCATTTGAAGTACTGAATATTATAAAAGAGATATAACTACTGGAAGAGGGATCTTAGGAAAAGGGAAGGAGCAAATTACATAGAAATAAATAGAAATTGTGGGAACAATAAATGCCGAATAATGTTCAAGAGGAAGTATGAGTTTTAAGGGAAGGCAGGAATTCAGCAATTTATGTAATATTGGACTGGTGACAGTTACAAAGAAAGAAAAGATATTGGATGTTTAATGTAAGTAAATGGGAAAAATGTTAGCATGGTTTGTTTTCATTTCTATTAAACTTATGCTTGCCTGTGTCTTAAGTTAAAATTTAATAAAGCCATTAAAATAAAACAATACAATGAGCTCTTTCACATATTCCAGTCTCAGGGATATTAATATAGTAGCAGACAAATTTGATGAATTTGGTGCAAACTTTTCGTGCCTACATTATTGCCCACAGTATCTCTGAAAATAAGAAAGTTATGTACTTACCCTAACATTCCATGTGAGTTGTTCTTCTCACCTTAATTATTACTGATGGGTTTGGAGCCAATCATCGGCTCCGAGTCGGCCAATTTGCAAAGCTTGAGGTCTCAAACAGCTCGAGGCCAAAGCCATATCCCACAATGCACCACTACATTCCCCAAATCTTGTTTGTTGCCAACTAGTGTAAAACTTACCCCAGATTTCAAGGAAATCATACAGTCCAGTGGGAAAGGAAACTCCTCAGGAAAACCCAAACTACAATGGTACCTCTCGAACTTTCAGACATAGAAAGGGAGTATGTGGGGCGGGGGTCATAATAATGAAGGCGAGAAAAACAACTCAGATGGAACGTTATGGTAAGTACATAACTTCTTAATGTGAAGTTGTTTAATCCCGCCTTCATTCTTACTGATGGGTAGCATCCCCAGCACCACAATCTTGGGTGGTTCAAGGGGGTACCTGTTTCAGGACAGCAGACCCAAATGAAGCTCTGCCCCTAGAGGCCTTGTACACATTGTAATGAGATATAAAGGTATGTGGATTTGACCAGGTGACAGCTGCACAAATTGAATCAACAGGTAACCTGGTCAAGAAGGCTGCAGAAGTAGAAACCACTCTTGTAGAATGAGCCTTGACTTTATGTAATGCAATACCCGCTTCACTGTAGATAAAGGAAATACAATCAGAGAGCCATTTTGACAAAGTAGTTTTGGAGACAGGTGAGCCTTTTTTAGAATCCGAGAAGGAGACAAACAGCTGATCAGCCCTTCTGAGATCTTTTGTCCTGTGCAAATAGAATCAAAGTTGTCGGTGGATGTCAAGTTTGTGAAGCATATATTCCAACTGGTTTGAATGATTAGGAAAGAAAATGGGTAACTCAATTGTTTGATTTAGTGTGAATTCTGAACATACTTTAGGTAGGAATGATGGACTCATCCTGAGGGAAACCCTATCTTTATGAAATATTAGGTAAGGTGGCTTAATGGAAAGGGCTTGCAATTCCGAAATTCTGCGTGCTGGTGTAATAGCCACCGAGAATATGGTCTCCCGAGAAAGATACTTCAGCTCGCAAGAAGAGGCAGGTTCAAAGGGCTGAAGAATAATTTTGGACAAGATTATATTTAAGTTCCAGGGAGTAGTAGGAGATCTGATCGGTGGTTTTAAGTGCATCGTACCTTTCAAAAAAATCTTAGCCAGCTTATGAGACATGATACCATTTTCAGATGCACCTAAATGAAAATTAGAAATAGCGGCCAGTTGGACTCGAATGGTTGCTACTGCAGCTCCTTCATTTAACAGTTTTGCTTGGAATTCCAATATATCACCAGGAAAGGGTCAATGTTATTATGCTGTGCCCAGATGGAAAACCTTTTCCACTTACTGAGGTAAAGTTTCCTAGTTGAAGATTTGTGAGACGACAATAGGATATGCCGTGCTTCTTCTGATAAATTCTGGAACCTGGCTATTCTGGAAATTGGAGCAGCCAAGCTGTCAGTTTGATGGACTAAAGAGTGGGATGAAGAGCTCCTGAGGAGTGGGTCAACAGATCCGGCACTGGGACCAGGATCCAAGGCTCCTCTAGTAGATGAGGCTTCAGGAAGGGGAACCAAATTTGATGAGGTCAATATGAGGCAATTAAGATAAGTGTCCTGCCCAGAAAATTGGCTTTCTGCAATACTTTGGGAATCAGTGGAAAGGGAGGAAAAGCATATAGGAGTCCCGGAGGCCAATTGTGGATGTGTGCGTCCCTCAGGGATTGTCCCTGTTGAAGGATCTGGGCAAAGTAGTTGCTGCACTTGGTGTTTGTGGGGGTGGCAAAAAGGTCACAGCAAGGCTGGTCCCATCTGCAGAAAATCATTTCTGCTATTTCGTTCTTGAGAGACCACTCGTGAGGTAGTAGAATAGCTTTGCTGAGTCTGTCCACAATTACGTTGGATTTTCCTGGAATGTGCATTGCAATCAGAAAACGCAGGGTGAACTCTGCCCATTTCCATAATCTTAGAGCCTCTCGACACAGGGGGTAAGATTTGGTTCCTCCTTGTTTGTTTATGTACCAGACTACGGACATGCTGTCTGACTGGATTGCAATCGTGCCTAGGGGAAGAGAGTCTTGAAAGGCCTGCAAAGCTAAAAGAAACACTCTCATCTCCAGGATGTTTATATGCAAATGAGCCTCATGAGCCTGCCAAGTACCTTGAGCTGTCCGTCCCTGATAATGCCCCCCCCCCACTCAATCAGGGGGGTGTCAGTGGTTACTGTTGCAGCTGGAGTGGGGAGAACAAATGGACGGCCCATAGTCACCGTCTCTGACGTTAGCCACCACCGGTCATCCTTGCAAGAGTTGGTAATCAGAACTGGGTGATTCATTGGTAAGTCCTGAAATGTCCACTGTGTGAATAGCAGCCACTGAACAATGCACATGTGAGATCTTGCAAGGGGTATTGCAATAATCGCTGCTACCATAATGCAGAGCAGTTTGAGAATCTGCGATGCTGGTACTTTTTTCGTTTTGACATGAGATCCACAATGTGTTGTTGAAGGATAATCACTTTCGGGAGGGAGCTTCAGGGACATGCTGACCATGTCTAAGTCTGCTACTATAAAGACTGTATGCTGTGATGGCAATAAAACAGACTTTTCTGAATTTATCGTAATACCCAGCTGTAAGCATAGATCTATGGTAGCGTCCCTTGCCCGAATAAACTGATGCCTGGTGGGGGCGGTAAGGAGCCAGTCATCCAAGTAAGGAAACACCTAGATTCCTGAATGTCTCAAGTGAGTCATGACCACTGCCATGCATTTGGTGAACACTCTGGGGGCTGTAGTGAGACCAAAGGACAGGGCCCGAAACTGGAAGTGACTGGCTCCCAGCCAGAAGCGCAGATGATCCCTGGATGGCCTGGCCATTTTGATATGGTAGTATGCATCCTGGAGATCTATAGAGCACATCCAATTGTCCTTCCCTATGAACAGGAGAATGGACTGAAGCGTGACCATCCAGAACTTTGTCTTTACCACATATTTGTTGAGTCTGCTGAGGTCCAGAATAGGTCTCCAGTCCCCTGTCATCTTTGGTACCAAAAAAACCCTTGAGTAAGTTTTGGATCCTTGCTGGTCTGCTGGGACTGGCTGGATGACTCTTTTTTGCAATAGTTTCTGGACCTCTACGGAAGCTACATCCCATAGACTGGGTGGAACATCTGGGATTACTTTTGTTTGTCTGGGCTGTGAGAGAAAGGGAATGGAATATCCTCTGGATATAACATTTTGTACCCATCGGTCTTCTGAGATATTTAGCCAGGAGCCTACATACAAAGACAAACATCCCCCAACTGCCTCCAGGGCAGGACAGTCAGGCCTCCTCTCAGGAGCACTGATACGGTTTCCCAAGGAACAGATCCCTGTCACCCTGGTTCTGCGGACCCCCTCTGCTACGTGGGCATCATCTTCCATCATTGCCTCCTCTCTGCCCCTGGAGGAGGTTTCACCTTGTGAGTTCGGAAAGGCTCCTTGGGTCTTATGGAACCACATTTTCCCATCCCATTGACCTTTGGGATAAGGTCTATTAGGGGTAGAAAAACAGACTTCAAGGGCAGATAGAATCTTACCATCTTGCTCACATCTGGTGAGGGTCTCTAACTTTCGGTCTAAATAAGGAGGAACCATTGTAAGGGGCATTCACAAAGAATGACTTAAAAGGTTCCACAAAAGAACATAAGCGCATCCAGGAATGTCTTCGCAAAGCAATTCCTGTACCCGCAGCCCTACTCATTCCATCAGCTGCATAAGACATGAGGAGCATGGAAGAGTTTATGATGGAGTTGAGGGTAGCAAGCTGAGACGTCACCTTGTCTGCCACAGAGTCGGCTACTGCACCCTGGAGAGTATCTCCAAGCTCCTTGGGGAGATCTCTCTGAAGTCTTGCGAAGTGGGTTAGGTAGTTCAATGACCAAAGGACAAAGGTTGTAGAACTGAACATGCGCTTCCCGTATCTGTCCATTATCCTAGACTTGGGTTCAGTCGCCTAGGCAGCGAGACATTTCCCTGTGGTACATTTGACTGGGGACACATGGCTGAAGTGACATTCAGCTGCAGAGGAATATGGTTGTTTGCAAATTCCCTGTAGGCAAAGAAAAGAATATGTTGCTATGCCCACAACTTCAATAACCAAATGCACAGGGGGAAAACAATGTCCATGGTCCCCAAGGCAACATGAGACAGCAGGAAATATGGCAGGCATCAGCAGCAGGCTGCCCAGAGGGGATGTCAGTGGCAGTAAGAATGCAGTGCACAATGGGCAGTGCCTTTATAAGTGATGTGCATGGACCATTACCCCTTTCACAGTGTCTAGAGAACATTACCTTAAATGCATACTAGAGCATAAATGTGATTACGCTAGTATGCAGGATTTCCTTCATGCTGTAGCACACTTTTACATGTTGTAGTTACACAAGCATGTACTGTACACTGAGCACAACACTCATTACTTCTTCTGCCACCATGCATTTGGGTATTAAAGCTGTGAGCATGGCAGTGTGTGCCTCTCTTTGCCCACAAGGAAGTTGCAAACAGCCATATTTCTCTGAAGCTGAATGTCACTTCAGCCACATGTCCCCAGTCAAATGTACCACAGGGAAATGTCTCGCTGCCTAGGTGCCTGAACCCCCTATACTCTCTATTAGGAGGATGGACAGACGTAGAAGTCTCCAACATCTCTTTTTTAGTGGCTGCTGCCACCACCATGGCATCAACAGGTATGGGTTTTGATAAGAAGGACTTATCTTGGGGTGCTGAAATGTACTTGTTGGGCCTTCTAGGAACAGCCTCCATAGAATCTGTTGACTACCACGCCCTTCGAGACAAAAGATCCATCAACTCATCAAAGGGCGGAGACACCTAAGAGGTGACGGGTCGGGACCCGAAAGCCTTCAGGAGCACTGATTCGTCCTTGGTAGCGTTTAGGGGCTGCTAGTCTCCCCTCTGCTTAAGGATCTCAAGGATATCTTCAAAGGAAATATACTCAAAGGGAGACCTTGGGGACCCTTCAGATTCCTCCAAATCGGTGTCTGATGTGATGGATTCCTGAGGGGAATCTAGATGTCTCCTCTTACATAATCTCTTCCAAGGAACCTCCTCAGTGGGAATCTCTGGGGAGGTCTTGGAAGAGCAGGGTTCCCCCAAGGGGACATCCTGAGGCTCTGGGTCCCTATGCTTACGGTGAACCTGTGGTAGCAGAGAAGAAGCAGGTGCCTTTTGGGAGGAAGTGGCCATATCAGAGGTTGTGGAAGTCCGAGGGGACAAAGCCCTCCTCATGACATCGAAGGCCCCACGGATCTGATGCAAGGAAGCACCTAGGTCCGAAGACACCGAAGACTCTTACCGCACCAGAACTGCCGACTCCGAGTTCGAGGTAGGAGCTGAACTCATCCATGCCGAAGCCCCAAGAAGAAGAGTCAGAACCGACATATCGGTTCGACCCCCCCCCAAAATTGACAGGAAAGTGTCGGCTCCCACATTCCACCTCCAGAGCAGAGGATATCAGGGTGAGATGTGAGTGTAAGTACTGACGGTTCCACCAATGACTGAAAGGCCTCCTCCAGCTCTCAATTCGAGTCAGAGGAGGAGCAACAACAACAGGAGAGGACTTTGTCAGTTCCGAAGCTGCTAGAGTTGAAACCAAAAGAATTTTAGCAAGCGCCGGATACTTTAAAATTCTCCACACCACTCGGTCCATGTCTGAATTGGAAAGTCTGGAAGCCCGAGAGGGGACCACCGATGGAGCCAGTGACCCCAAAATTGGGGATCTCAAAGTAGGAGATACCGGTTCCAAGACTGGGGACCAGCTCCTACCAGCAACCTGAACGGTCAGTTCCGATGTAACTGGAGCCGAGACCATAGCCTTTTTAGAAGTTTTCAGAACCAAAGAGCCCTTCTGAGCTGAACTAGATGAAGAGGCTGGAGAAGAGGGTTTTGATTGACTTGGAGCAGAGTCCAAATTTGATTGTAAAGCAGACTTAATTAAACCCTGCTCCATTAGCTTAAGCTTCCTTTCAGCTAATACTCTAGATATGAACCCATGACAAATGGAACAAACCTCCTGTAAATGTACATCACACAAGCAGTACACACATGTAGAATGGTCGTCTGTAATCAACATTTTCTGACTACATTTGGGGGCATCTCTTGAAACCAGATTTAGCCTTTTCAGACATTCTAAGGCAGCCAAGAATAACAATAACTATGTCCAAAGAAAAACTAAGCCTAACCGGCTAAGTATACAACGGCAGCTATAAAACCTCTAAAACTGTAATAGAAAAGCCCAACAGGCTAAGGAAAACAAAAAGCCAAAAAAAACAGCCAAGAGCCTAACCGGCTAACAAACAAAAAATGCAGAAAACTGCAAAAGCCTAACTCGGCTTGGGATAGAGCAATAAAGCCAAATGGCTAAGTTGAATAAACAGGGCCAAGCCCAAAACTAGAGAGAGAGAGCAAGAGCTATCCAACAACAAGGATATAAATCTGAAAAACAGATAACCAGAACAAAGCACAATACTATTTAGACCTAACTAACCAATACAAATGGAAACTATTAAGAAATTTTTGAAGAAATTTGCAAACTTACCTCTCCAATGGCCAAGAGCTGTAGAGAACACCCTATCAGTTGCAGCGGCAAACTAGATCTGGGGAATGTAGTGGTGCATTGTGGGATAGGGCTTTGGCCTCGAGCTGTTTGAGACCTCGAGCTTTGCAAATTGGCTGACTCGGCTCTGAACCCATCAGTAAGAATGAAGGCAAGATTGAACAATTTCACATTTTAATTTCACCCTGAAATCAGTTTAGAACAAGTTTTAAAATCCCTGTGAAAGACCGTACCTTGCTGGTATTTTTAAAAGATTAAAAAAAAAAACTTAATGTAAATGCCTGGATTGTCTGGTGGATTGCAAATTAGCTATCCAACAGATATCAGGCTGTGAAAATTGCTGGTACCCTCTCTGAATGTAAAATTGTAACTAGTGGAGTATCATAGGAATCAATGCTGGGACCTTTCCTATTTGGCATTTATTTGCCAGACATCCAGACCAACAGCCCTTAAGTGTGGTTGACCAAGTTTGCTAATGACAGTTAGATAGATATTGCTATGTGCTTATTAACTGACACTAAACAGCTCCAGCAAGGACTACAATATGAAAATACCTAGTGTATTAAATACCTAGTGTACTAAAAATTATCTCAAGTTAAAAACAAGAAAGTACAGTTTAGTAGCATTTGACAGAAAAAAACACTGTTTCCACCTGATTTGTTTTAAATGGTAGTCTCCTTCAGATAGATACAATCATAAGAGAACTTGGTACTTACGTGGATGATTCTCTCTCATTTGATCATCATGTTTCTACCATAGTCATGGAATCCTTCTGTCTGACCCTTTTAGTTTTCAAGGGAATGTCTTCAAGATCTAAAGAGGTAATCTTGCACATCCCTTGTTGACAGTACACACTGTTTACAACACAAGTTAGCAATTTTTTTATTACAGAGACTCATGTGGGTGGGGATGACTGAAGCAACAAGCTGAAATACATTACTGTGGCCAATATAAATTCCATTTCTGGTAATCACACATTTCAGGTAATTGCCAGAAGTAATGACTGTTTGGGGAAGTATTTGTTTGTTAAAAGAAGAGGGCAGTTAAGTTATTGTAGTGAAAATTATAATTGTCATGGCTTGGTAGTTATAGTGCAATAAACTGAAATATATTACTATGTCAGCTTGCTGTTTCACTTCCATCACAGTCTAATGTTAGAGAAGTACAAAGAAGGTTGCAATCTTTTTGATTGTTGTTCTCCCCACCCAACATGTTGTTACTCATTCATCAAAGTGCTTAATTACCATGCCCATTTCCCTAGGTACATCTATTGCTCCGAAATGAGCAGTCCCAGAAGTATCCCCTCACCAGGTGGGCTCCTAATGTGTGGTGGAGTCAGCCTTATGGCACAATTCCTACAGGTAAGGAAGTAAGAACAAGTGGAGAGCCACAGATCAGCTGTCTGGAACCACTGCTGTGTGGCAGCATTTGTCAGAATCCCTACCTACGAGGAGCAGTGTGCAATAACATCAGCGTAACCATAATTGCCTTTACTGAACTGCTAAGCTTCATGGCTTCTGGTCTCCAACAGAGAACACTTAGGGGTAGAAGAGTTCACTATTGGTCACTTCATCCTACCTCCAGAAAGTTCTATCAGCATTCAGTGCCCAGTACTACATTCAGTTCTCCAGTCCAGTGGCAAAAATAGATGCCCTACCTCTGTGTCATCAAACCAGCAACTATCTTTTTATATTGAGAAAGACTATATGTGAAAGTACAGTACAGTTGCATGGTATAAAATTGTTAAGGGTATGGTGTGTGCAAGCTGAAATTCATTACTTAGGTAACTGTACCTTTCACTTCCATCACAATCACATATCACAAGTGTACACACAAAGTGGCTATTTTGTTATGGAGGAAGGCTATGTCTGAAAGCAGAAGACAATTACACGATGCATGTGAAACATTCATTGATGTGACTTGTTTTGAAGACAGTACTATGGTCATTTATTACACATTCCTCACAATCAAACATCAGAGGTGTAAACTGAATGAGTGTCTCTATCAGTCTGAGGTAGGGATGAATAGTCTTGCTGTATGTAAAAGCACAGGGCCGTTACATGATCACTGCTGAATAAAAATTATATGACTTGTAAGGGTCAGATTATTTTTCTGATGGTGCCTTATTGTGGCCATTATATATGTATATGATTATAGAACTTACAAGAAAACTGACTTGCAAAGCAATTTTCTTCTTTCAAGTACCCGCCCTTAAGCCTTTATATCTTTTTGAAGGAGGGCCAGGCCAATCATACTGCGGTGAATTTATAAATACCCATCTAGTTGTCCACTCCTTTTTAAAGGCAGAAGTCTGTCACACTGTTTAACTTGTACAGAAGTTTGTTTTAGAGAGGGGATAGGTGCTATGTGACAAATATCTCTCTCCACTTTTATTTATTTGTTGGAGTAGGTTTAGATCTCTGTCCCTAGTGTTAGGTGACTGACTGATTTATTGAATTATAGGAGTTCTTTTACTGCTGGTCCCTTGTAGTCCTATAAGCAAGGCATAGATCACCCCTCAAATGTCTTTATGAAGCTGAGTATAGAGAAAAAGTCTCCAGTCTTGCTTGGTAATTTATGTCTTTTATGCTCACGATCATTTCTGTTTACAACCCTTGGGGTCTTTCCAGTTACTGGTATACATAGTACATCCCAAAGGCAGTGTTGTACTCAATTAAGGGTCTAATTAGTGTGCAATACACTGAGATGAGGACTTCTTTTAATCTGGAAGAATTATGTTTTGCTATAACTGTGCAAGTTAAAATGACTTCTTAATCACTGTTGCAAAGAGATGGTCAAATGTGAAGGATATATCCAGCCACGTACCTAGGTCTCTCTCTACCTTTTTATTCTGAAGATGTGTGCTATCTGTACTACACATTGGAGGTAGGGGATACTTACCACATGCTCTAATTCTGCACTTTTTGATACTGAGCTTTAGCTCATTTTTTGTACACCAGCTACTGACGGGTGTAAGCTCCTGTTGGAGTGCTTGTATGTCAGATGGGGACTTGAGACTCCCAGATTACAATCACCTATTAACTTTGTTACCCAGACATCCTCAATTGATAAGTGAACTCAGAAATGGAGAACCGAGTTTGCAACACAAATACCTGATGGAACTCCACTGGTCACCTTCACTGCCTCAGAAGATGCACCCCAAAGATTACTGTGCGAGTCCTGTCCCTAAGCCAGCTGGATATCCTTCTAACAACATATAGGTCAAGTTGGAGCTCCTTCAACTAATTGCAGATGCTATGGCATTGCACACCTTGGTGAGGTCAAAGCACATTGTATGAACAACTTATCTACAGTCTATGATCTGAGTAACCCTTTTAAAGACATTCACAAGATTCTTTAGTTAGGGCCTAACCTTAACAAAGCCAAAATGCTATGGGTCAAATCTTATATAAGATTTTAGATATCATAGTTAATTAAGTTAGTTAGAATGCATTTCGAGTAAAACCCATTGGACTGATAGGTTTGTAATTTCTGAGGTCAGTGGTTGGGACACCTTTGTGTAGTGGCATCGCAACAGCTGTGCTCCATACTTGTGGAACAAAGCCAGTTGCTAGACTCAGCTAAAGAGGTTTAGGAATGGGGTTACCAGTGCTTGTTTAGTGCTATCAAATAGGTAACTGAATATGTTAGTCTGAGTTCAAGGGAGTCCTTAGTTGTTCTGAGACCCCCTTTTTAGTTTCATGTTCTCTTTAATTTGGGGGTATACGTTAAGCAGTTTCTTCTTCTTTTTACTATAGAGTTTATTAATGCTTGAGGACTATCACACTTGTTTGCTTTTAAACCTCCCCATTCATTTGGATCTAACTGGGACTGCCAAATTAATACATTTGTCCTGAAACAATTACAACTTGCCTGCATAACTCTGCAGTATCAACATTATTATACAATCTGACTCCATTATATAATTGAAGATTTGTACATTTACATTCCTTGAATTATGTGATATGCTACTCATGGTTTGAAGATTTTGATGGAGAGGGTTATTAATTTGTGGTCTGAACTGACCAGTGAAGGAGAAACCTTGGGGATGGCAAATACAAATGGTAAATTTGCTAGGGACCAGGTCAAATTTATTCTCTTTTCTAGTAGGTTCATTAAACAATCTGGTCCATGGAGATCTTATTTATAAAATTTAAGAAGTTTTGTGCATCTCCTACATTGGTGGTACAGGTTCCCTAGTTTATCACTGGATAATTAAAATTACCTAGGATGACAGTGATCCTACTTATGGGGAGCTCATCAAAAATATTTAGGAATGTTGTATGATTTACTATAGAGATAATGGGGGTCCTGTAGCACACTATGATCTGATAGCATTTTCTATTTATTATAGTTTGAATCTCTTTAAGCTTTGCTTGTGGGTATTTAGATATCTGTCTCAAGGTAAAGTGGTCTAACTAATATGAACATGCCATCACATTTCTATCAGGTTTAAGTGAGTGGTAAGTACAAAACCCAGGTATTGAGGGAATGCTTTCTGGGACCTCAAACCAGATTTCTGTAACAACACATTTATGGATATCCTTTAAATGTAGGAAGACCACAACATCCGTCAATTTTGTTATTTAGACATCTAGCATTAAGTAGAGACACCTTGATATGGTCCAGTAGTTGGCTTGTTTTCGAAGTTACTGCAGGTTAGGAGGTCAGTCAGCTGAACCTTGCTTAAAAAGGCACAATGGGAAAACCAAAGCTTTCACCAGCATGCAGAAGCCTTGGAATAAGAGGTACAAACAGTTCTTGGTGAAGCAAGTATGGTTGCCAAACCTCTCATCCCATGCTGATACATAGTGGATCCCCCTACAAAGACATCATGTGTTAAGCCAATTGTTAAAGCCAATCATTCTTTTTTTTATATCTCAGTATCATTTTCGGTGAAGGAAGGAGTAAGGATTCTACTCAATACTAGGGTCTTTCCTGTAATTGTGACATGTGTGGAAAGCTCTGTCATGTTTCTCTCCATATTCCTCAGGGTTTTGCATGCCAGGCCATTTATCTTAACCAGGGACACCACCATGTTATACTCATATTTAAGTGGTTTAAGAGTCCTCATGATTCTTGTATCATCAGCAGTCTTGGACCCTGAGAGAGGGCTCACCATTACGCTGTGTTTGTCCAGTCTTGTGAGTGTGGAATCTGTGTGCTTAACTACAGAGTCCCCAGTCACTAGAAAATTTTTATCTGTGTTTAAATACTGCTTTGGTGTAATGGGATTAAGATGCACTCCTTCTTGGTGATTCCCAGCTGTCTTCTCAGTATTTCATGTTGCAGTGCTTGGTATATGCTGAGCCTTATACCTCCTAATTTACTGTGACTTAGGCAATTATTTTTTTTTAAGTGCCTTCTCATAACATAAATAAAATATGAGTACATGCAGTGTAGGTGAGTGATGCTTAAAGCATGAATTTGTGAGAGTGTGGCCTTCAGTTTGGTTAGGTACTTGCATCTCTCAAACAAACAGTGATGATTTGAGTAAAAGGTCATTATCTGTGAGCATAACACAAATAATACATTGCCCGAGTATACCAAGTGTTATGAGGCTGAAAATAGAGGTAGACTAGCCGGCAAAACTGCCATTTCAGACCAAGGGTGCAAGGTGTGTTAAGGGGAATAATAAACTATAATAGTGTTTCAGCTCCTGGATCAAAGTACTAGTTCAAAGAAAAAAAAATAGATCACTAGGATTGGTATGTAGCTAAACACCATCTGGCAACTTCCTAAAAGATTTATAAAGAAATCAGGAAGGGGAACAGAGATACTGCCTTCTGTATAAAGGCTGCTGATGCATTGGTTCAGTGGTACCCACTGACATCTTTTAATACTTAGCATTATACTCTGTTTCCATTGTGGGTGTTTTTTAAACACCTTTATTCACTTCACACATTACACAGTGATACGGATACACATACAGTTAGAAAAGAGAAGACAAACCATTGTAACAATTTTTCTTTTTTCATGCATTATGCATGCATGATTTCCTTCTTAATAATTATTATTCAATTTAGCATTGCATAGATTGCTCAAGTCCTGCCTATTTATTTATTTATTTACATTTGTTGACCGGGAGTGTCCGACTGGATGTAGGTCCATTTTCAGCGGAGGCCCGGGGAGAAAAGCTCCACAGTTTAAATAAACAGACAGTAGTTACACTGGATTACATAGCAATTAACAATTTAACATAGCAATTACTTACAACATATTTACAGATGAAGAACTAGAATCTTTATCTGTGAAGTACATAACAGACATTAACAAATGTTACAATAAGAAGTTCCTGCTGTATAATAAGTACTAGGCTTATGAACATCTGAACTTGCTATAATCAAGGTAGTTAGTGGAGTGGAAAGAAAGGTAGTGGTTGGATGGGCTGAGTGGTATTAGAGTGGGAGTTGCAAGGGCATAAACAGCATGTTTTTAGGTGCACTTTTAGTAAAGTTTTGAAGTGGGTGCATGATGGTACGGAGGTAACTGTGGGTGTAAGGGAGTTGCATAATTTGGCTATGGTGCAAGAGAATAGTGCTTCACCAGCAGAGTTATTGGCTTTAGTGACCTGCAAGTGATTTTTGTTGCTGGATCTTAGTGGTCTGGTGGTGCGATAGGGTTGGAGTAGATTCTGGAGGGATGGGACATTTAGAGGATGGTTTACTAGTTTGTGGGCGAGTGAGAGTTGATACCACTGAAGGAGGTGAGGGAGTTCAAGCCAGCCTGGTTCAGCAAGTGACAGACAGTGGTGACTACGGTAGGATGCCCCTGTGGTGAATTTGGCGATTTTGTTGTAGCAGGTCTCTAGCTTGTTTAGATCGCATTGCCTTAGGTTGGTATATATTGGAGAGGCATAAAGTAGGGTGGAGATAAGGTGGGAATTTGTTATTGAAATCTTTGCTGCTTTGGTGAGAAGTTGCTTATTTCTGTATAACGCTCCTAGTTTTTTGTGGACTTTTTTTATGGTCATGGATATGTGAATGTCAAATTTTAGTTTATTGTCTATTTCCACTCCTAGCAATTTGGTGTGTTCAGTTGGGTATATAGTGGTGTTGTCTTTTGCTGTGATGTTAAAGTGAGAGTTGTTTTGAGTATGTTTGGTGGGTTGGAAGATGAGTAGTTTAGTTTTGTTTGGGTTGAGTATTAATTGGGCATCGGATAACCAAGTTTCAAAAGAGGAAAAGGCTTCCTGTGTGACTTTTTGCAGTTTGGGTAGGGACTGGGCTGAGCAGATGATGGTTGAGTCATCTGCATATTGTATGAGTGTGCCATGTTTGGTGGCAGAGGCTAGATTATTGGTGTAAACAGAAAAGAGTAGGGGTCCAAGGATGGATCCTTGGGGAACCCCTATGGAGACAGATAGTTGGGGAGATATGTCATTCTGTCATACAACAGATTGTTGGCGGTCAGACAGGTAACTCTGAAACCAGTTGGTGACCTATTTCAGTGAGATGGTCTATCAGATTACATTGCTCGATAAGATCGAAGGCTTTGGTGAGGTCAGCTAGTTATTTATATATAGTTTTATCCTTGCCTTTTCTAAAGATTCCACCTCCAATTCTTTTATTTCCTTTACAAATTCAATAATTCTGTTATGAGTGGTTTTGCTTTTAATCTCCATTTTCTAGTAATTGCTTTTTGTCAGAAAACAGCATTAAACCTAGTAGGATCTTACTATGTCAAGACAATTAGTTTCTATAACCCATCCCCCAAAAAATTGTTTTATTATTTTTATTTTGTTTTTTTATTTTGAATTTAACTGGGATAAAGCAATGATCCAACTGGACCTACTGTATCTGTGTTGTCCATTTTCATTCTTCCTCAACAAATGAGTTATGGATTCGATCCCTGGATCTGACTTGGCCTGATACTTAAGAATTTGGATATAACGCTTGAGCTCCTCCCTCTACCCAAAATACCCTAGTCCATCCCCAGCATCTCAGATCAAGTTTGCTGCCAAAAACTCTAAATTAAGTTGTTAAAGGAAAGGATAGGAAATAGAAAAGGTCTCAAACCTGGAACCATAAGTTCCTACAAGGAAAAACCATCAGGCCACTCCAGAAAATTATAGGAAGGGGATGGAGGGAGGGAGGGGAATTTGAGGAAGAATGAAAATGGAGAACACAGATGCCTAGTTATGGTGAGTACATAACTTTCAAATCTGATGTCCTTTTCATTCTTCCTCAACAGATGGAACATAGTCCCCAGCTATGTGAATCTTGGGGGGCCTTCATGGAAGGATATTAAGAAGAACCACTGAACAGAAAGCAGCTCTGCTTATTGAAATTAAGTCCAGTTTGTAATGAGTAATAAAAGTATGAGCACTGGACTGTGTTGCTGCTGCACAAATATCACTGACAGAAGTTCTTGACCAAAAAGTAGATGAAGTGGTCATGGATCTATTTGAGTGGGCTTTAGGCATTCTTGGTTGAGAGCCCTGTTGAGAATAAATCCATGAAATGCAATTTGTTATTCATTTAGCCAATGTAACTAAAGAAACTGGATAAACCAGCTGACTCAATGAAAAAGAGAACACTTGGTCTGTTTTTCTGAATTCTTTTGTTCTGTATAAATATAAACATAATTGTCTATGTAACTCTAGAAAATGTAGCATGTACTCTCCTTTGTTTGAAAAATTTGGAAAGAAAATTTGTAAATGAATAGTTGGTTAATATTGGATTCAGAAGCCACTTTAGGTAAAAAAAAGTAGGGTTACTCCATAAAGAAACCCTATCTTTATAAAAGATAACATAAGACATCTTTGATAAGAGAGCGTGGAGTTCAGAAATCCTTTTAGCAAAGGTGATGGTCATTAAGAAGGCTACTGCCAAACCCCAGGGAGGTGAAGGATCCTTTACTTAGGATCTTAGTAGGAAGTTGCCCTTTAGGAAAGTTTTACATAACTTAGAAGCAGCCAAACAATAGTTTTTGTCCCCTGCATGGAAATTTGATACGGCTGCCAACTGTAGTTTAATCATGGAAAAACTAGTATCTTCTTTGAAAAGAACATCTAGAAAATCTAGTACAGTGGACACTGGGGCAGTGAAAGGGTCAATGTTGTTTCTTAGATCCCAAAAAGAAAATCTTTTCCATTTGCTCTTGTAAACTTTTTGGTGCAGTCTTTCTGCAAAGATAATAAAATGGCATGTGCTGAGGAAGAGAGCCTGGGTTGTCTGGCTATTTGTGGAACTGGGGTAACCACGTTGTTAGTTTGAGGGCTGGGATAATGGGATGATTCATCCCTGAGGGGTGTGAGACATAATCTGGAGTTGGGTTCAGTATCCAGGGAGGATAAAAAAAATGAGACCAGAGGAAGGGGAACCACACCTGGCGAGGCCAGAAAGAAGCAATGAGGATGACAGTGCTCTTCAACTGAATTGCTTTCTGAAGACGTTTTGGGATTAAAGGAAGTGGTGGATAATCGTAAAGGAGACCAGATGGCCAAACATGGACTAGAGCATTTCTTGGCGCCTCTCTCTGAGGGGGGGATCAGGGCAAAATACCAGTTGCACTTGTTGTGGGGGGATGCAACGAGATCACAGCAGGGATGGCCCCAATGATGGAAAATTTTCTCCACCACTGATTGATTGAGAGACCACTCTTGAGACATCAGAATGGACCTACTGAGTTTGTCCACTAGTTCACTGGAGTTCCCTGGAATGTGCATTGCTACTAGAAAGCAGCTGGAGGAGATCACCCATTGCCACACAATCATAGCCTCTCAGCAGAGGGGGTAAGAATGGTTTCTCCGTTGTTTGTTGATTTACCAGACTACAGATATGTTGTAGGCTTGAATTGGAATAGTCTCTTGAGGAACTATATCTTGAAATGCCTGCATCTCTAAAAGGACTGCTGTCATCTCCAGGACGTTGATATGTGAATTTGTCTCGGGGGGGGGGGGCATGTGCCTTGGACCGTCCTTCTCAAGTAATGCCCCCACCAAATGGGAGACGTCAGTGGTCACTGTGGCCAATGGGGAGGGAGAACAAAGGGCTGGCCTAGGTAAGTGTCATCTGACTGGATCTACCAGTGGATATGTCATCTGCATATTTGTGCAAGTTTGACTGGAAATAATAGGGGTTGTCAAAGAAGAGACCACTGAACAGCTAGAGTCCATTGAAGGGCATGCATGAAGTAGCACACTAAAGGGACTTGAACTACTGTTGCTGCCATGGACCCTAAAGCTTCGAAAATTAGTCTGGCTGGAGGAGAAGGATGAGATAGAATTTGATGAATTTGAAATTTGAGTGTGTCTATCTGATGAGCAAGCAAATAAGCAGTCTGCATTGTTGTGTTCAAATGTGCACTAATAAATTCCAGGCCCTGAACTAGTGTCAGATTTCATTTGGCATAATTGACCATTATATCCAGTGAGCGACAAATCTGGAGCAAATAGTCCATGGACTTTTGTAGGAGATGCATGGAAGGGGCAGTGAGGAGCCAGTTGTCTAAATATAGAAACACTTAAAAGCCTTTCAGTCTCAAGTGAGCTGCCACCACTGGCATACATTTGGTAAAAACCCTGGGGACTGTGGGGAGTCCAAAGGTCAGAGCTCTGAATTGGTAGTGACTGGCTCCCAGCCAAAAGTGTAAGTGTTTCCAGGTGTGCCTGTCTATTTTGATGTGACAGTATATATCCTGAGGATCTATAGAGCACATCCAATTGTCCTTGCACAGAAACAGTAGAATGGACTGAACAGTGACCATTCAGAACTTTGACTTTTTCACAAATTGATTTAGCTTGCTTAGATCCACAGTTGGGCTCAGGTCTCCTGTCTTTTTTTGGAACTAAAAAGAAACGTAAGTTCCAGATCTTGTTAGGTCTGGGTAGGACCTCCTGGATGACTCTTTTGTCTAGCAGCTTTTGAAATTCTTGTCCTGCAGCCTTCCTCTGATTGGGTGGAATGCCAGGGAGCTTCTTTCTTTTGGAGACTGGGGTCTGGGAAAATGGTATGAAGTAACCTCTGGATATTATTTTTAGCATCCAGGTATCTCTTGTTATAGCAGCCCAGGCATCTGGGTGCAAGGACAAATATCCTCTGACTGCCTCCAGAGGTGGGCAGTCAGGCAGAGTGGTCTTTGCATGAATCCTGGAAAGGTCCCTGAGTTTTGCAGACCCACATTTTCTTACCACCTCTTTGATTTCTTGATAAAGCTCCTTGAGGGGTAGAAAACTTGATTCCTACTGCAGGCAGGGTCTTTCCTTCTTGTTCACTCTGGGTAAGAATTTCTTTTAGGGCCAAACAAAGATGTTCCCTCAAAGGAAGCATTGATGAAAAATGTCTTGAAAAGCTCTGCAAAGTCACATAGCCACATCCATGCATGTCTCCTTACGGAAAAGCCTGAATCAGCTTCCCATGAGGAACCTTCCACTGTATGAGAGAGATCAATCTCATGGACACAATGGAAATTAATAAAAGAGTGGCCAGATAAAAAGATGATCTTTTGAAATCCTCTGCAGACATGGACTCAGAGAGAGAGTTTGACAGTTCTTTGGTCAAATCTCTCTGTAGCCTTGTGAAATATGTCAAGTAGTTCATGGACCTCAGGGTGAAGGCTGCTGAAGCAAAAACACTCTTTCCAAATCTGTCCATTGCTCTAAACTGTCTGTTAGGTGCTCTATGGCTCTTCTTGTAGATGGGCCATAGGAAAGGAAACCAGATCTGCTGAGGCCAGTATGGAGCAATGAGTATTAACCTGCAACTCAATGATGTGGCTTTCTGTAGAACTTTGGGGATTAAAGGGACTAGAGGAAAGGCATAAAGAAGTCCCGGGGGAAAATCGTGAATGAGTGTATCCCTTGGTGACTTCCCCGGTGGAGGGATTAGGGTAAGATAGCTGATGTATTTTGTGTTCATGGATGTGGAAAACAGGTCGCAGCAAGGCTGGCCCCACTTGCGAAAAATCTGGTTTGCAATTTCCTGTTTAGGGACCACTTATGAGGCATTAGAATTGCTCTGCTCAATTTGTCTGCTATCACGTTGGATTTTCCAAGAATATGCCCTGCAATCAGAAAACATTGAGAAGAGACTGCCCACTCCCTTACTCTTTGAGCCTCTCGACACAGGGGGTATGATCTGGTTCTGCCTTGTTTGTTAATATACCACACCATTGACATGTTGTCTGTCTGTATTGCAATCATACCTGGTGGAAGAGAGTTCTGGAATGCCTTTCAATGCCAAAAGCACCACTCTCATCTCTAGGACATTGATCTGCAAGTGGTACTCATGTTCCTGCCAAGTTCCTTGGGTGGTCTTTCCCAGATAATGCTCCCCCCACGTTATCTGGGAAGAATCCATGGTCACTGTGGCTACTGGTTGGGGGAGAGTGCATGACCTGCCTAGAGTTATCTACGTGGAATGAAGCCACCAAGGTAGGTCTTTTGTGCAGGAGTCTGTAATGAAGATCTTGTGGGACATGGGTAAATCCTGCATGGACCATTGAGTGAAGAGGAGCCACTGTAGGACTCTCATATGAAGACGTGCTAGAGGTACTAATGTTATAGCAGCTGCAATTGTGCCCAAGACCTTTACAACCAATTTTGCCCATACTTTCTTTTTTGAGATCAAGATGGACACTTGATGTTGCAGTGTCTGTACCCTGTCATGAGGCAATTTTGCTACCATGTCTTCTGTGTTTAAGTCTGCTCCTATAAACATAATATGCTGTGATGGCAACAAGGCAGATTTGTCAAAATTTATGGTAATGCCCAGTTCCGAGCAAAGATGAACGGTGGCGTCTCTTGCCTTGGTTAGTAGATGCTCGGTGGTGGTGGTCAGGAGCCAGTCGTCTAAGTATGGAAACACCCAGAATCCTAGATGCCTCAGGTGAGCCATGGCTACTGCCATGCATTTGATAAACACTCTGGGGGTTGTAGTGAGACCAAAGGGCAGAGCTTGGAATTGGTAATGACTGGCTCCCAGCTGGAAGTGTAGATGTCTCCTGGATTGCCTGTTTATATGGTAGTACGCATTCTAAAGATCGATTGAGCACATCCAATTGTCTTTTCCCAGAAAGGGAAATATAGACTGCAGTGTCACCATCCGGAACTTTGATTTTTTTAAGGACTTGTTTGTTCAGCCTGCTGAGATCCAAGATGGGTCTCCAGTCCCTTGTTTTTTGGAACTAAAAAGAACCTTGAGTAAGTTCCGGATCTGGTTTTGTCTGTGGGGACTTCTGAATGACTGTTTTTCTTAGCAACTTTTGTATCTCTAGAGTTGCTTGAGCCCTTTGACAGGGTGGAATGTCTGGGACTGATTTTGTTTTTGGGGGTGGGATGGAGAAGGGTATGTTGTATCCCCTGGATATTATTGACTGTGCCCATTTGTCATGAGTGATATTTAGCCAGGCTTTTGGGTACAGTAATAGTCTGCCCTCGACTGCCTCCAGAGGTGGACAGGTGGGCCTCCTTTCAGGAGCACTGGAAGGGCCTGCCCAAGAACGTATCTCTATCACCCTGATTTTTGCGGACCCCATCTGCCGCAAGGTCAGCGTCTTCCATTGTTATTTTGCCCTCTCTCTCTCTCTCTGGGGGAAGATTCACCATGTGCATCTGGAGAAGCTCTGAGACTTATGGAACCACATTTATCCTCCCTTCTGGCCTTTGCAGTAAGGCCTGGTAGGGAGGGAAAAATGTACTTCTATGGCAGACAGAGTTTTGCCTTCCTGTGCGCACCTGATCAGAGTCTCTTTAACTTTAGGCCCGAACAAGGATGAGCCATCAAAAGGGGCGTTAGTGAAGGAAGACTTGAAGGGCTCAGTGAACTCGCAAAGGCACATCTAGGAATTCCTCCTCAGAGCAATTCCTGTACCAGCTGCTCTACTCGCACCATCAGCTGCATAGGAAATGAGATGCATAGAAGAGTTGACTACTGAATTTAAGGTAGCAATATGGGCAGTCACCTTGTCTGGAACCCCTCCAGCTGTGGAACCTTGGAGGGTATCTTCTAGCTCCTTTAATAGATCCCTCTGATGTCTGGTAAAATGGGTCAAATAGTTCAGTGATCTGAGTGTAAAAAGACACTGACAAGAACATCCATATACCCATGTAGTGCTACCTTGTCCCATCCTGAGGCTTTCTCCCTAGCTCTGTTTTTCCTCACCTAGTAAAGCTAGACCTAGAAGGGAATATATACCAACATCTCTCTGCTTATACCTTCCTGTAGTTGCATGTATAATATATGTTTTTGACCCTCCTGCCCTCCCTTCATTTACCCCTTTTTGTGGTAATGCTCAGGAATCCATTATTGTATTAGCTTAGTCTGTACACTCTAACTTCACTCCAGGTCTCTCTGACCCACCTCACAATCAAGCTAACTGATTGTTTTTTGTGCAACTTACCTTTCCTTACTCTACCCGCTCCGTTCACCCTGCGGGCTCACTACGCTCCCCTACCCTACCCCCAATTCCCACCCACTCCCAGTGGCCCTACACTTATACGTGTATAACCCATCCCACTACTATTTCCACCAATAACATCTCAGACCTAATTAGCTCCACCCTATTACCTCTCTATCTCCACACCCGAGTCCAGTGCTACAATCAACCTATAAGATAACAAGATTAATTAGCTTTACCCTACTATTTCCCTATCCCCTGGCCATCCTATTCCTGTTTCCTTGACCACACCTTCACTTACTATGTATAACCCAAGCATTTCCAAATATAACATCCTTCTCTACTCCTTCCTACTCCTAAATACTCTTCTCATCTCCTACTCCCTTACGTTCTATGAAAATAGAAAGCTTACTCTATCCCATCTAACAGCAAAACAAACTAACACCCATTATGAATACATCCAACGATCTCACTGCAACATTACCTCATCTTCTTCATACCTTAAACCTCAATACCACAGAGCAACACATATCAAGTTTTTTCAACTTGTGAAGCCTTTGCCATTACTTTCCAAACTTTGCAAACATACCTATAGTCACCAACAACCTTTATTCACTTATGGCGACACTCACCCCAATCCAGGCCCAAATACCTATTACCCTACTATCCCCTCAATTAAACAGGCAACTTATTCTAGTCTTCCCTCCAGCCCCATTTCTCTTCAGATAGCCCACCTTACTATTCGTAGCCTGAATAATAAAACAACTCAACTCCATGCTCCTTGACTTATACTCCTTTGATATCCTTTGCCTAACTGAAACCTGGCTAAAGGCAGACACCAAAGACATTGACATAATACCACCAGGATATAATATCATTAGACTTGACCGCAATATCAAAAAGGGTGGAGTGGTAGCAGTACTTTACAAAACTGAACTACTGGTTACCCTACTAGATACCAAACCTCCCTCACTATGCAATACTGAAATCTTAATGACCAAATTACAATTGAATACAGATAAATCCATCTATATCATTTGCTGTTACATCCCACCAGGAAATAACATTAACACCCTTGAAAACCTTCTTAGCTGGCTCTCAACCTCCTTCCCTCAGGAAACTATACTACTAGGAGACTTTAATATTGACTGGAATTCTTGTATTTCCCAAATACCCTCTTCACATATAAATCTCTATGGATTTCATCACCTGATTACCATCCCTACAAGAATAGACAAAACCAGCTATAAACAGAGCATCCTGGACTGGATACTAGTTAATTGCAACACCATGACCTATACCACAGGAACACTACCGGATAATATTAGTGACCATTTAATCACTTTCATCAACAGACTAAAGAGCCATATAGCCAATAATATTCAACTCAGTACTACCAGGAACAAAACAAATTTCAAACAAGCCAACTTCCACCTAGAACTCAAAGCTTGTAATTGGTCTCCTCTAAAATATTTACCTCTTGATGAGGCTGTTTCTTACTTCAACAACAAATTCCTCCAAATTCTCAACCTCCATGCCCCCAAAAGACTAACAAAAACCAAAGCTAAGACTGCTCCCTGGTTATCTAATGAAACCAAACAAAAAATGCTACTTAGAAATAAGACTTGGAACAAATGGAGATCTACCAAAAACCCAGCTGACCACATAATCTTTAAACAACTTAGAAACAAAACAAAGAAACTAATATTCCAAGATAAAAAAAATTACTATTGGGAATTCCAACGCTCTCAACGTCAAAATCCACAAAAATTCTGGGCGGGTATCAACAAACTTCTTCACCCTGGCCATTTCAAAACACCAACTCCCTCTAACCTCACTCAAACTACACCCAAACAAATTGCTGACACTTTCAACTCATTTTTCTTAGACACTGTCACTACCCTGGCATCAACTTTATCTTCAAAATCCACTCAAGTACCTCACTTCCTTAATGATAAACCCCCCTCTTTCAAATTACAACCTGTCTCGACAGACCTCATCTATACCTTACTTACCAAACTTAAACCATGCACCCCCTCAGCTGACCTCATCCCAGCTGAGTACCTACAAATAGGAGCCAAAGCACTAGCCTTTCCTGTCTCCATTTTAATAAACCGAACTATAACTGAAGAAACTATTCCTACCCTCTCGAAGGTCTCTCACATCATTCCACTTCATAAGGGTGGTAACTCGAACGAGCTCTCTAACTTCAGTCCCATAGCTCTTCTTTCTCCACTAGCTAAAATCATGGAGAAATGTGTTCATAGGCAATTACTTGATCATCTCCTCCAAAACAATCTTCTAGCAGACTGCCAACATGGCTTTAGACCTCAACACAGTACCACCACTGCTCTATTATCATTCACTGACAATATTAATAAAAACCGGAACAACAACTTACTTTCCTCAGCTCTATTTTTAGACCTCTCAAAGGCCTTTGATATGGTTAACCATCCTCTCTTACTAAACATCCTGCAATCATTTAACTTAGACTCTCCGACTATCCAGTGGTTTTATTCCTACTTGAATAATAGACAACAAGCAGTGCTTTGGGAAAATCACTTATCCTCTCTTCTTCCAATCAAAATAGGAGTACCACAAGGCTCAATACTTGGACCTCTCCTTTTTTCCATCTTTATCAACAACCTACATCAGTCCATTCCATACTCCATCTGTATTCAATATGCCGATGACTCTACACTGATATGTTCAGCTTCCTCCCCAACTGAGCTTCAAGTTACTACACAAAAAGTCTTTACAGCAACCGAAAACTGGTTTCACCAATATTGCCTCTTACTGAACCCCAAAAAGACTAAATTATTACTTTTTACACCTACACAAAAATCATCTACTTTTACATTTAACATAACTTCTAATAATGGCACTGTAATATCCCCAGAACCCACTACCAAACTCCTTGGGGTCACAATTAACCACCATCTTAACTTTGATTCCCATATTAACTTAACCATCAAGTCAGTCAATAGAAAACTTGGATCACTCTATAGGCTTAAACCCTACCTCACAATCTTAGCCAGAAGCACTATAGCACAAACACACCTACTCTCCACTCTTCTGTATGCCTCACCTATCTTTTCAAACTTATCTAAAGCTAATTACAATAAACTAGCAACAGCATACAATAATATAGCCAGATTTGCAACAGGAACCCCCTTTCGCACCCATCATTACTCTAATCTTAAACAACTAGGCTGGCTCGAACTTCATAATCAGATTCTACTTAAGCAATTAGCCATCACCCACAAAATCTTCTATCAGCCTTCAAATACTACTATACTTAGCTCTCTTATTACACCTTATAAAAACATCTCTTCCTTATGCTCTTCCACCAAGCTTCTAGCAGACTCCTTCAAATCCAACAACAAAGCTGGGAATAGTCTATTTGCCAACTGTATTGCACCTGTCTGGAACAAACTTCCTAGGGAAATTACTGCAATGACCTCATTAAATACTTTCAAGAAGCATTTTATAATCTGGCTAAATTCCCAATGGCTCTGCCCTTGTACTAACCCTGATTAAACTTTTTTCTCCTTTTCCGTCTTCCACACTGTCTAATCTTAACTAACTTTCTTTAGCGCTGTTGTTTTTCCAATTTTACTAACAATGTGAGAGAAAAAAAAAAAAAAAAAAAAAAAATATATATATATATATATATATATATATATATATATATATATTTTTTTTTTTTACATATATATTTATTTTTTCCTAACAATGTAATTACTTGTACATTTTATTCTTTTGTATAACAAGCATAAAATGTGTTGTCCTTTTGTGGAGCTTTTCTCCCAGGGCCTCTACTTAAAATGGACATGTATCCAGCTAGACTAGCCCGGTCAACAAATGTAAAATAAAATAAATAAATAAATCCACTTCCCATACCTGTCCATTGTTTGAGACTCCTTATTCGGTGGATGGACAGATGAAGAAGTCTCAGCTAACTCCTTTTGGTGGCCATCGCCACCAACATAGCATCTACTGGGACACCTTTGGTTAAAAAGTCTTTGTCTGACAGAGCTGTTATAAATTTGTTGGGTCTCTTCGGAACAGGTTCCACGGATTCTGGAGAGCCCCACACCTTTCAACTAATAACTTTGAGGAGCTGATCAAAAGGTGGAGAAACCCAAGAGGTGGAGGGTCAAGAACGAAATGCCTCCAGGTATTTGGACTCATCTTCAGAAGGGGCGAGGGTCTTCCAGCTACACCTCTGCTTCAGGATCTCTAGGATGTCTGAGAAGGAGACATCCTCAGAGGGTGACCGTGGACACCCGTCTGAATCATCCAAGTCCATATCTGAAGTGACAGACTCCTCAGGGGATTCTAGATGTTTCTTCTTACATGTTCTCTTCTGAGGCACCTCCCCAGAGGGATCCTCTGGGGAGGTTTTTGCATAGAGGGACTCACCCAATGGGGCATCCTGGGGCATCGGTTCTCTATGCCGGGGGGGAGGGATGGTAAAGAGGCAGACATCGGCACTTTTGGAGGAAGAATGCTTGAATCTGAGAGTGGAGCTGTCAAAGGTGACAGCACACTCCTCATCACCTTGAAGACACCATGACCCAGGTCTGAGGAAGCCTCTGGCTCTGAAGAGTCAGGAAACTCCTCTCGCACCAAGAAGGTGGGCTCTGAGGCCGATGTAGGTGCAGAGCTCACCCGCGCTGATGCCCTGAGAAGTAGATTCGGATCTGACAAGGGTCCGATCTGGCTCTCCTCCCCGGACCCGATGGGGAAGCATTGGCTCCCAGACCCTTTGACAGAAGATGGTACCAAAGAGGTCGGAGCAGAAGTCGGGACTGAAAACCCTGGGGTGAGTCCCAGACCTGACAGTTCCACCACAAACACATCTAAGCACTCCGGCTCTGAAAGAACTTGGGTCGGAGGAGGAATAGAAGAAGGGGCAGTAGCAGAAGTTGGTTCCAATTCCTTTTGGGCTGGACTTGAGAGGATCTTGGCTAGAGACGGAGTCCAAAGCAACCTCCTGACCACCCGCTCCATGTTGACTCCTGGATGATTGAGAGGACGGGGCCGAGTATTTTACACTGCCAGCCACAGACTATAAAAGGGGTGACTGAGGAACTGAGGAAACTGGGCTCCAAGGTTGGGGACTGGCTCCGTATATGGCTCCTAGTCAGTTCTGATAAAACCGGTGGAACAGAAGGAGCAGTCTTTTCGGGCCCAAAAGCCTTTGGGTCCGAGGTCGTATCCTTGGATAGCTTTTTAGGTGGCTCAGAAGCAGGGGCTGAAGAAGAAGCTCTTTTCAATGACTTGTCAGACTTAGGAGAAGATTTGGAAGAGGTCTGGTTCCCTTCTAGTGCCTCAGCAAATGGAAGCAGTCCCTTGATTATAAGCTTATTTCTTTGTTCCTGCAGTACCCTAGAACTGAACCCATGACAAATGGAACATGAGTCTCGAAGGTGTACCACACCTAAACAGTAGACACAACTAGTGTGCCTGTCAGTTAAGGATATTTTCTGAGAACAGGAGTCACAGTTTTTGAAGCCTGACTGCTTCACTTCTTTTCCTTCTTTAGACATAGTGGAAAAAACAACTGCAACAACAAACACTGTCCAGGAAAACTAGATTGATGATAGTGGTAACAAGACTAGCAAAAACTATCAAGCTATTAAGCACACCACACTAAGAACAAGGTAATTATATAACTGCTACTCTACTTTTTTTTTTTTTTTTAATATATACGCTCAGACAGGAGAGAGAAAGGGGCAAGATAAGAGATCTCTAACTAAGGAGACGTCTCTAACTTAAACAACGAAACCTCTTAGAAGCGGAGTAAGCAGAAGGGGAGCCCTCTAATTTAAATGGGCAAGGAAAGAAAAAGGTGAACCCTCTAACTTAAATGGGTTTGTCAAAGATAACAGAAGCTTTTAGTGAAAACGGGATAGGAGAGAAGCTGTAGGCCTAATGAAAGTGATGGCCAGCCACAAACAACCACAACAGCAAAAAAAACTAGCAATTCACCACAAGGTGATACCTTAAACACTAACTAACTAACTACAAGAACAATATATATTCAAAAACTACTGTTGAAAACAGAGTAATAATGAAGAAATATTTTCACTTAGCCTGAGCCTAGTGAAAAGCACCCAATCTAGTTTAGCGGCAAACAAGATCTGGGTTATCTTCCCTAAGCAAGATGGGATAGGGTATAGCCTCGAGCCAGTGGAAGCTCTCGAGCTTTAGTATTAGGCCGAGTCAGAACCGATGTTTGGTTCAGAACACAACCAGCAAGAATGAAGGCGAGATAGGACAACATAACATCTCTCTGTTAGATGGGCGGACAGAGAAGCTTTATTTTGCTAGCTCCTTTTTCATGTCTGCCGCGACAGCCATTACATTGGCAGGGACTACTTTGCTTCAGTGGGGTTTATCCTTTAGTGGGGCTAAGAACTTGTCTGGGTGATGTGGGATTGATTCAATGGAAACTAGCTCTTTCCATGCTCAGCGAGAGACCAGATTGCTAAGCTCATCAGCTAGGGGGGGAGGTCTCCTTCCTCTAAATCAGTATCTTCAGTGAGAGATTACAGTGGGGAGTCTATGTACCTCTTCTTGCATGTTCTCTTCCGATGGACCTCCTCAGGGGGGAGGTGGAACTGGCTGCCCTGTGGAATAGGTCTGATGGGCTCAGAGCTCGGAACCAAAGAGGGAATAGGGATAGGATCTGTGTGATGAGAGACCAGATCTCTAGAATAAGAAAAGGCCCTTTCCACAACCTCTAAGGTAGATGGACCTGAAGAAGCCACGGACACCTGCACCACAGCTGAATGTCTCAATATAGGCTAGTCATGACTCCAGCCTTATCTGTGCCTGGAGGAGAGAGAGAACTGGACCCAAGCTGTCAAGCACTAAGGCTCTGAGGAGCAGGATGGATCCAACATCATTGGAGAAGGTCCCAGCCTCAAAGATCTGACCCTGATGCCTTGGCTTCAGGACCCATACCTATCTGAAGGCATAGGAACAAAACTAGTCAGGGATACTGTCGGAGTCATGGAAGTAATTCTGTTCGGATCCAAATCTGGGACTCTCAGGACTGTCCGATCCTGGAGCTCCAAAACTGAAGACAGATCAGAGAAGGAGGTAAAACTGTGAGTAGTGGCAGGAAGACTCATTGATCCAACAAGTGATGGAGTCAAAATAACTTCCATTGCATCTGAGCTCTGAGGAATTTTTGCATCATCCTATCCACATCCACTTAGGAAAGACTCCCAGAGAACCTGATGGATGAATTAGTTGACAGAGGTCTGGAGTACTTTTTTGCTGTCTGCATAAAAGGGGAATGGGTGAGAGGAGACAGGATCTATCAGGAACTCTGGAGAATGAGCCCTCAGAGTGTAAGATGTGCTAGGTTTAGAATCCAAAGGCTTAGGATCCATAATTTGAGTCATACGGCTGGCAGAGATAACAAAAGGATCTGATGCCTTAGGATCTGAAAGCTTTGATCTACAGTATGTCTTTTTGATCTGACGAAATCAGATCTGACAATTTAGAGACTTTTGAGGGTGGCTCCAAAGTATTCTTGGGAGACTTCAGAGGTGACAGCTTCCTGTGATCTGATGGAGCTTTTAAAGTCTTTCTGGGGGTTTGAGCCCCTGAAGAGGAGGAAAATGAGGGAGGAAGCAAACCCTTAAAAACAACTTTATTTCGCCTGTCAGCTATGGCTCGCAAGTTAAAAGCTGCACAGATTCAGCAGCTTGTATTTAAATGAATTGGTCCTAAGCAGTATATGCACTGAGTTAGGGTTTTATGCCCACATGAAGTGCATTTTTTGAGGCCTGTTGGCTTGTCAGCCATGACAGAATAAACTACTGAAAGGAAAAAGTAGAAAAAAGTAAGAAGAGTTTTTTTTTTGTAAAGGAAATACCAGCAATGGTAAAGAGACTTACCCTGTTGAAAAGGACAGGAGTAACAGAGGACAAGGAAAGAAAGACAAAATACCAGCAATTTTACACTATTAAGATTACTATATCAAATAGTAGAAAAAATATTAACACAGAGAGTGTTTGAACAACTAAGAGGGAGGTTTAATAGAAAGATAAGGAAAGACTAAGTAAAAGAAGCTAAGCTTTCTTACTCACAAAAGAAATAACTACAGTGGAAGCAGAGAAGGATCCCCCGTCTGTGCATGATGGCGGCAAATGAGATCTAATGTGCTGGGGATGGACTAGGGTATTATGAGTAAAAGGAGGAGCTTGAGAGTTGGAACCAAAGTCTGAAGTATGGGGCCAAATCGAATCAGAGGATCGGATTCATAATTCATTTGTTGAGGAAGAATGAAAAGGATAACATCAGATTTACATATTATATACAATGTAAATATCACAGTTGGCTTGAGGGTATAGAGGCAATAGATAAATGACATGCTGAGTGACTGACAAAATAATATATACATGCATTATATACAGAGTGGAAATCAGAGATGGCGTGTTGAAAGAATCAAAATCAAAAACAGAGTCAGAGCATGGTACATAGAGGGACGAAAGGTATAAAGACATTAAGTTAAATGACCAGAGAGATAAGAGTTGCATTTTCCTAGAGTCTTACAATGTGCTTTTATTTATGATAGGAAAATGGGGTAAGAGGAAGAAGGGAGAGATTCCCCCTGTTTGTGAACAAGGCCAAAGAAAGTGTGGTCTGTGTAGTGAAGCCTAGTTTGTGGGGTTTGGAGGAGAGGACATGAGTGGTTAAGAATTCTCAGGTTCTGCAGAGGTGCATATCTGAATAGTCTGGATGCTAGTGGGGGGAAGGTATCATTCTTGATAAGGTTAAATAGTTGAGAGACAAGGAAAAAGTCAGCACATTCTTTTACAGGTAGCCAGTTAACTTTTCAGTGGTTTTGCAGTGGTGTTCACTTCTTGGGGAAAGTGTGATGGATCTGCAAAAGATGTTTGAGATGGACTGAATAGCTGATACATTTCTTTTAGAAGCTGTAGTAATTAGAGGGAAACAACATTTTAGCTGAGCCAGTAAGATAACATTTACCTATGGGATTTCTACAAAGTCTAGACAGAAAGCAGGAGATCCTATTAGCCCAGAATAGAAGAGAGTTGCTTTTTTTATGTGTAGTCCAGGTGGACTTGGAAATTTAGGAAGGAGTCCAACTCACGACCTTGGTATTTGAAGGAAAGGACATTTTCAATAGTGTTATTAAGATGAACGAGGAGTTTTAAGGGCTTGGAGATAGAAATGAGCATTTGCCTAGTGCCAAAAAGCATTGTTTTTGTTTTAGAGGCATTTAGCAATACTTATCATTGATTCATTCAATAAGGGCATGAAGATTGAGTTCAAGAAAACAGAGTTGGTGGAGCAAAATAGAACCATGCCATCAGCACAAAGCAGGAGAGGAAGATGGGGTAAGTCGAAAAGAAGTTTGTTAATGTAGATAAAAAAAGAAGAGGTGCCAGAATAGATTCTTGAGGTTACCTCTCTGCAGAGTGACTGATGTGGAGGCTGATAAAATGAAATTTACTGAGAAGTGGCAGTAAGAGAGGTAGTTTTTGAACCAGTGCAGTATGTCACTAATGCCTATTTCAGTGATATATTCTAGGAGAAGAGAGTGATTGATAAGATCAAGGGATCTGGTGAGGTCAATAAAATGTTTCCAATAATCAGTTCATTCCAAGAAGAATGTTGTCGCTAAGTGTTTAGAAAGCTATGGATGTACTGTGACCAGACCAAAAGCAGTGATGCTTTTGAGAAAGAGGAATGTATTGGCTGATGTACTGAGTGAGCTGCAAGTAATTCTTCCAGAATCTTTCCTAGAGTAGGGAGAACAGAAATGGCCCAAATGTCTGATGGATTGGAGAGACTGAGTTTCTTTGAAGGAGGGTTTATAATGGCATTTTTCCAGATATTAGTAATAACATTAAGTGTAATACACAGGTTATAGATGTGTTTCAATAGTGTTATGATGTTGTCTCTACAGTGATGAATAAACTGTGGGTAAAGGCTGTCAGCATCAGGGGGCCTATCAAGTTTAATCTGTTAAAGCAGAGGGTACAGTAGATGTTCTTGGATTTGACAGCTCTGAAGTAGAATGAAAGGACCTATGGAGAGGTGGTGACTGTTAGACACAGTTTGGAACTGGCTGAAGAAAGGGCTGGGAAGGTTGATGAAATGAGAAAGGAAATTGGAGGTAGAAAGTTGAAAAAATGTGGAATTCATGGAGGAAAGGCTCTTCCACCTGTAAGACACTGGACCTCATTCCAGAGGTTTTTGGGTGATTTTATTAGTGAGGTTTGGTACGATTTCATCAGGTAATTTTTTTTTTTGAGAATGTATAGCTTGCTTGGCAAGGCTGCATAGCTAGGTGTAGTGCTGTCTTTTTACATTAGTAGGAAGACCTTTCCGAAAATGCCATGCCCTGTCTCTGAGTTGTAGACAAGTTTCAAACCAAAGGTTAACCAGTTGTTAGTTTTAAGTTTGTATAGTCTTTGGATTACTAGGAAGAAGGAGTTTTGCAGGTCAGATAGTATAGAGGTGAGTAGTTCAGCAGCAGCATTAAGGTCAGATGAATTCAGAACTGGTGACCAGTCAATTAAAGACAGGATGGATTTAAGTTTGTTAATGTTGTTCTGTGACTTATTACAGAAAGATATGAGCTTTTTGGATACATTTACATATGGATGATGGATATGAAAACTAATAGGACAGAGGTCGCTGAAATTTGGGGGATGAATGGTGACATTTGATATAAGAGAAGGTTTGTTAGTTAATATGAGATCTAAGAGGGAGTGGTTAAGATATGCTGAGGTTGTTATGATATGCTGATTTCCTTAGGTACAATAATTTTCTCCCCCAACTTTTCCGATAAAGTATTCTGTAAGGAATTTTTTAAATATACCAACTCAATGCATTCTCAAAAACATTTTCCCAAGTACCCCTCTCTTTCCCATCACACCTCCAGCAATTGCTGTTTACCTGTGGAAAAAAAATTCTCTGAAGTCTACTTGGGTCCAAAAATACCTACGAAAACACATCCATGCAAAAATTATAAACTTTTGAAATTTTCTTGCATACTTGGGAGCCATATAAATATCTTCACATTGTTCTTTTGTATGTTGCCTTCCCATTCTTTCATTCTTTTCACACATCTTTTGATTGATTCTTATAGTCAACATGCATTATTTTATTTGCCTTACTAATTATCTCTTTTTTTAAATGCAGCTTCTGTTCAGGACTTAACTATAAACTCAGCCAGGGCTGGTCATTCATTTAACACTCCCGTATTCCTGTCTATTATCAATCTGCAGTCTAAATTTCTATTTGGCCTCATTCCACTTTATGACTTTACCTTCTCTGATTATTTGCTCTCCAGTAAAATCTAGTCATCCATATTAGTAAAATATCCTTTCTCCATTCCTGAATTGATTTCATTTTCAAAACACTTTCTTCTACAGTGGAAATATAATAATCTATATTTTTATTGTTCTCCTTAGGGGCCTGTAACCAAAATTCTATTCTCTCTCCTTATTTCCTGACCCCCCCCCCATTTCAACAATATTTCTTTCCACTTGGATTTGTAGTCTTTTGCTAGTATTATGCATATGAGCCTTAACTGTGTAGATCTAAAGCATTTCTTTAGCTCTGGTAATCCTAAACCATTTTCTTCTGTTGACAGAAACAACTTATTCTACCTAACTCTTGCCCCTTATACCTCCCAAATAAATTCCCTCAGTTCTTTATTTATTATTGACCACATCTTCTCCTCTGTATAATAAAAATATGCTTGAGTTGTATATAATATTAAGAGGACTAGAAACATTTTTCACTACATGTATTTTACTATCCACATACATAGCAAACAAACTTCCAAAGTCTGTGTTTGTATTATTTTTCACTCAGTTTCTTCCAATTTATCCTGAGTTGTAATAACAGAATCCTTTTTTACTACAAGTACCTAAATACTTTATATCTTATCATGTCCTCATAAACACAAATCTTACTAGATGGAACATAAATACATGGCCAATATAATCCTCTTTCCCTGCCAATAACATCTTCTTACCATAAATCTACACTCATAGTGCCTTTTTTCCTTTCCCTCTACCATTACTGGAGCTCCTGTCACAATAAGTAATACTCCCCATGTTTCCTTTGTCCCCGATACTCTGCTGAGTAACCCTTCCAAAACCCTTTCTTTGCAAAATTTATACACGTATTTTATTGTAAGTGTGTCTCCTGTAACATTGATATTTGTATCCCATACTTCTTAATAGGTTCATAGGTGAGTACTAAGCTAGCTGCCCTTGATGGCCATTTTAAGCCTAGCTAGTTTCTCTTTTGGTGCTTAAATTAACCTATCTTGTTTGGTATTAAATTGACCTTACTCATCCCATGGTCTATAATTATATGTTACCCCTAGTGAGAACAAATGGGATCATATCATAGAACATTTAAGGGGGTGGGTCTATGCATGGGATAAGGCATTTAAGAACTGCCTGTATTACTAGTACAGACAGAGGTTCTAGGGTAATTTTTTTACTACCCATCCAAGTTGCACATGAATATGATCAAGGATAATCATTATTTTATGTGGATGGAGAGTCTCTTCCAAACCAGTAGCATCCATTGTGAGATATACCTGTCTTTCAAAACCATCATATAATTCAATACTCTTTGCATCTTCTCCATACTTACAATGTCATTTGCATTTCATGAAATGATTGATGACAGTCATTCTGATAAGGTACTATTACTTTAATATAGTCTATATGTCAGTTTTTTTGAATATATGTTTCCAACTTGCAACTTACATAAACGCACTAATGTTTGGCAAGCTGTTTGTAACCGTCACATTTTTGTAGATGTTTTGTTCCAATAAAAACACTGAAAAAATATGTACATTTTCATTTTAACCCCCCCCCCCAAGTTGTTGTTGTGTCTTTCGGCTTATCCCGGTTAGGGGTCGCCACAGCGGAACTCTGGTCCACTAATGTTTGGTAGTGGATTTTTACATGCCGACTTACCAGCCCTGATGCACAACCTTCAACTAAGGCACACCCATTCACGCATGCCTCCACACAGAAGACGCTCTAGCTGAGAATTGAACGGGACAATGTCTTGCTGTGAGGTGATGCTACCGCAGCACGAACCCCCCCAAGTACCCCTCCATATTTGAGTAGATGTCCCAAACAGACAGTTACATTCACAATTTTTAACAAATGTAAAATAAATAAATAAATACATTTACAGACTCTAAAGCTAGAGTTAATCATGCTGAAAATGCTGTTAGAACATGAGTTGCATCCTGTGTCTAAACTATCCATTCTTGTCCCATCTCAGCTTCCCTTCTAGTTGTGAAAAAATGACTTGCATACTCTCAGCTAACTGATTTTTAGTCTTAAGAAAGAGTGCCTTTAAAAGAATAGATTTTGAATTGTTTGATTTATACTGAAATGTTTGGTGTAACTAGGAATATGGCTGCTTATTTTCCTTCAATGTATATTTTCACTGAACTACTTGTGACTTTTACTTTAAGTACTAATTTTAGTATTTTCCCATACAGATGCCACAAAGTTGTTGGTTCAGCCATATATTCAACATATGCTGACTTACTGGCATTCAGGAAGAAGTACTCTGCTACCCTTAATCTGGCAATAGTTCAGAATCCCTCCCACTACCTGTCCGTGAGGTGTGATGGACCAATCATTTAGCAGTATAGGGAATGCCTTTCAGACCCACAGACAGGGCCCTTTCAGTTTTCTAGTACTGTATTAAGAGAAGGATCTCTTGGAAGACTTCTCCTTAATCTGGATCCCTTCAGCTGCTAAGCTCAGACAAGAAACCCTTCTGAGTTTTATTTCCTCCCTCTGCTTTTTTTCTATCAGTACTTGGACAGTGTATTCTTTTTCTGTGCTTTTTTCCTACTGGAAAATTGTATGTGCATTGTATGTGCTTGGAGTTTTACTTTATTTGCAATATAAGATTTATACTGTTTATTTTAAGCTAATTCTTGGTTTCTGTGGGTTTTTAACCCTTGTGTTTTATGACCATTGGTGAATGTTTAACTGTGTTTCTGTACTAAGGCTGTTTTAGTACAGCTCCTGTCATTGTCTCGTGCATGCAGACTAGAGCTGCAAGTTAATTGATTCTGTTATTTCCTTTGATTAAAAGCTTCATTTGAAAGTTTTTTTCCTCTGGGGTTATGATTATTTGAAGTGATACACTAGGGTTAAGCATTTTAAATGACTTTTTTCATTTAAATTATGATTTTGCCGCCTTTTTTATGTTAAACATAAAAAACAAACATATTTATGACAATAAATTTTCATAAGTTTGTACTTCATTTCTTATCTAAAGCAGTTTATGCTGTTTCTAATCATCTGGTGGGTGAAACTAGCCTTTGTTTATTAAAACTGGGAGACTTTTGTGACACGTATTTAATGCTTTGTTACTGAAACTAATGTAATTTTACTCAATGCAGTGTTCAGAATAGTATCCCTACAGAAATAGATTTCGGATTGCTATTTAGAGGGAAAATAGTGGGATTTGTCCAGTTTTTACTGGGCTGACCATGCAGACAATATTTGGTATTGATCTGCCAATTTTTTTGCCACCTGATGTGATGGACTCACATATGTTGCCCTCCCCCCAACACCAGCTAACTCTTGTGCACCTAAAAACATAAAAGTAACAAAGAAATATGCCTCAGCCTACTGCTTGTGACTTTACAGTAGTCTTGAACAGGCTATTGTACCACTCACCTTCTTTTGCCTTCAAGTACACTGGCATGGTGTTAGTACCAAAACTGTGCATGGTACCAGGGTCAGTCACATCCTCTGGGACTGTGCCACTGCCTAGTTCAGGTATGGGAGAACCAAAGTCTCTAGTTGCAGCAGGGGAAGTCAGGGGTGCAGAATTTGTTGCCAATGTTGATAGATCTTCCCCTGGATTCTCCCACTTGTGTAGTGCATGCCAAAATGAAACAGAAGACTACCACACTTTAGGACTGAACAATCTCCGATTGTGTTTTCACCTGAGTTGGTGGTTATGGCAGATCCATTGTTCAAGCAGTTGATTACAGAGTGTAAACTTGGGTTATGAGTAATGACAGTGCTCCTACCCCTGTTCAACCACCCAGGGATCCGGATTTTGAAGGGGATATGGAATCTGATGTTTCGGAAGGGTCATAGTTTGATCAGTCAGTTTACACTTAGGAAGAACAGGTTCAAAAGCACAGATTTTTTTTCCAAATGTTGCCTAGATTTAGGATGCATTCAGCTGGAGCAATCAATGGCTGCCCCCCCAAGATCTGCAGGGTATATGTTCTTTTGGACAATGAGGTCCCAGACATGGTGACCATCCATCCACTGATTCCAGTATTGGAGGATGGTTTTAAGGAAGCTTACAATTCTCCTCTGATGAATGAACCTCTGCCTAAAAAAGTGTTTAAGAAATTCAAGGTGTACTTGGCCATGCCGAGCCTCCAAGCCCCCTTGTCTACAGACCCTGCTTCTGTGTCCCCAGTGATCCCCCCCCCAAGAAAAAACAAAACAAAAAAAGGACTATGTCTTCATCAAACTCAGTCCCTTAAGATAAGTTAAGCAAATGGCTAGAATTTCAGGAAAAGATGGCACAGTTCAGCATGGTAGCTTTTAAAGTGTTTAACTACCAGTGTTTTATGAGGAATTCTGTACTGAGGTGTATGTATATTTTAGATGAATATGGTGCAAGTTACCTGCTGAGCAAAACATCTGTGCCAAAGATATTGTTGCCAATGTTTCTCAAAGGTCTAAACATACTTTAAATGATACCTTGGAGGGGATACTATTTCTAGAAATGCACTGACATTGGTGGTGATAAGGAGGTATGCCTGGTTGCACAGCCGAACATTTTCTGATGAGTTAAAAATGGGAGTATGAATACTCTACTTGATTCTTATTGTGTGTTTGGTACAGCACCTAATCAGACCCTTAAACACTGAGATGTCAGAGGTAAACTGATGCAATGAGTGTCAAAAATGTTCCATATTTTGAAGATTCACTCCAATAAGCAAGATAATTTTCAGCGGCCCAACAAACAAAAGTCCAAGCCAAACAAAAAACAAGGCACCAAAAGGAAATGGCAGGTTGAGAACTCCACCAAACCTAACAAGAGAGTTTCTTTTCCCAAAAAGGACAACCCTCCCCTTCTAATCTATGACTATGCCATGGCATGCCACCGGTCTTTCTCAAATTCTACTCTGGGTGCCCCTTCTCACAAGTCAACTCTCAAAAAAGTGACATGGCCATCAGTGGTTTATGACAAATAGATGCTTTACATCATTGGTAGAAGTTACAGGTGGCGGCGGAAGGAACATCCACCTCCATTCAAGGGACTTTGTTATTCCTTCCTATACTCCAGCAAATGCTGGACTCAGTGGTCATAGAACCAGTTCCTCCTTTGCAGAGAATGAAAGGTTTTTACTCCAGAATTTTCTCAGTACCCAAAAATGAGCTGCCGTGGATACCAATGTTGGACCTATCCTTTCTGAATACTTTTGTCAAGATCCCCAAGTTCAAGATGTTCACCCTTCAGACACTGCTTCTTTTGTCAGACCACTGCTTCATGATGACCCTGGACATGAAAGATGCATATCATCAAATCCCCATGGCTCATCACTTCTGGAGATATCAGAGACTTGTTGTGTTTGTTCACACTAGAAGGTCTCTACATTACCCTTTGGACTATCCACTGAACCTTGAGTGTTCACCAAATGCTTTGCTCTGGCAGTGGTTCACTGTTGAACTCCTGGCATTCACATCTTTCCTTACTTGAATGACTTCTTAATCTAGTTAGAGTCTGTGTCAAACTGTTTGGAATTGCTACAGAAGGTCTTGACCTTACTCTGAGATTGGGCTTAAGTTGAACCTTAGGAAGTCGTACCTGACACCATCACAGAGAATTGTCTTCCTGGGGTACTTAACACTGACAAAAGCATGGCCTTTCTTCCCAAAGACAAGGTCCTGTCTTACCAGACAGTGTTTCAAGAATTCTCCAGGTGGAACATTGCCTTGGCAAGAGAATTCCTAAAAATTCTAGGATGGACAGTGTCCGTGATTCTCTTGATACCACTGGCATGTCTCCACATGTGGAAAATTACATGGTATATCTGAATTGTTGGAACCAGCACCTACATTCCCTGGAATCTCATTTGCTGGTGCTGTCCATCATCAGACCAGAGTTATGGTGATGGAGAACACAGCTGAATATCAGTCCAGGACTTCCCTTCTTCCCGCATGTTTGGCTGCAATCTGTGCAAACAGATTTGTCCAACTTTGCTTGGGGAGCTGTATCAGTATGACTGCAAGTGGAGGCCACTTGGGGGCCCATAGACACATGGAAGCACATCAGTATCAAGAAAATGTCAGTGATCCACACCTTGAAAGTTGCTGACAACCTACGGACTCCAGGTCCTCTTCTTATGGTTACAGACAACATCACAGTGATGTGGTACCTCAATAAATAAGGGGATACAAGATCATACCCTTTGTGACAGTTGACAGTGATGGCCTAGGAGATGGCTTTACAGCATTCTCTAACATTCTGGGCATCATACATCCCACTAGAGATTGTGGCAGACAGACTATTCAGATCCTGGGCAGACCTATACAAGTGGCAGCACAAGGCAGTGGTGTTCCAGGATCTAGTCCAGATGTGGGGAACACCTCATATAAATTTGTTTGCTTCCTTGGAAGAATTCTGTTCTAGACATCCTTGTAGCCATGCTTTGAGGGCAGATGCATTCTCATTCCCATGGATGGGAATGTTCCTGTATGCATTTCCATCCTTTGCACTGATTCACAAAGTACTTCTGAAGGTTTAAAAAGAAATGTCAAAGATGATTGTGGGGCTATTATCACAGGCTTCCTCAAACTCTGTATTTGCTCACACAGTCTCAGGGAAAACTTCTGTACCCCGATTTGGAGAAACTACAGTACCCACACACCATCCCCCTTTTTGGATGTACAAAGCTTGGTGCTGGAGATGCTATTGACTTATGTTCAGCAGCCTTTATTATTGTGTGCAAGTGTATGGTTTTTGGTTTAGAATAGTAGGTGTTCACAAAGCTTGCGTTTTCATCTTCTCTTCCTCCTGGCCCCTAGAAGAAAGAAAGGGTCTTGTCTGTGGGTCTGAAACGCAGTCCCTGTATTGAATGGTGATAGATCCATCACACCCATAGACAGGCACTGGGACTCTGAGCTTTGGTAGGCTGCCAGAGGAAGGGTAGCAGGTCACTACTGCCTGAATCTCAATAAAGCAGTGTATTCTACAAACAACGCATAAGTGAAGTTAAGTAAATTTTTATCTGCACTTTTTTCAAATAATACACGATTTAAATTAATTTGTTTGTGTTGCATTGAGCAATATCTAGCTGGAAGTTGTGACTCTGTTTTTTCAGTTAAGGCTTGTTAAAAAACCTGCATAGCCATTGATAAGTGGGGGTAGTTTACGTCATTGTTATTCAGTTTCTGTCTTATACAAGTGGTACAGTGAATTATTTTCTGTTTAAACTGTGAGCTTTGGCCAGCTAAGACCTGCATGCAATCAACTGAATGCATAAGTGAAGTTAAGTAATTCTTTATCTGAACTTTTTTCAAATAATACACAATTTAATTTAATTTGTTTGTGTTGCATTGAGCAAAATCTAGTCGGACGTTGTGACTCTGCTTTTTCAGTTAAGGCTTGGTAAAAAACCTGCATAGCCAGTGATAATTGGGGGTAGCTCACTTCATTGTTATTCAGTTTCTGTCTTATACAAGTGGTACAGTGAATTATTTTCTGTTTAAACTGTGAGCTTTGGCCAGCTAAGACCTGCATGCAATCAACTGAACACATAAGTGAAGTTAAGTAAATTTTTATCTGCACTTTTTTCAAATAATACACGATTTAAATTAATTTGTTTGTGTTGCATTGAGCAATATCTAGCTGGAAGTTGTGACTCTGTTTTTTCAGTTAAGGCTTGTTAAAAAACCTGCATAGCCAGTGATATGTGGGGGTAGTGTACGTCATTGTTATTCAGTTTCTGTCTTATACAAGTGGTACAGTGAATTATTTTCTGTTTAAACTGTGAGCTTTGGCCAGCTAAGACCTGCATGCAATCAACTGAATGCATAAGTGAAGTTAAGTAAATTTAAATTAATTTGTTTGTGTTGCATTGTGAAATATCTAGCTGGAAGTTGTGACTCTGTTTTTTCAGTAGGTCCCCACCCACCCTGCCTGTTTTTGTTTTGGTGTTGATCTTGGTGGCTTTGAAATTGCCTGCCCCTCTTGTAAATTTGCACTTGGATACTCCTCCTGGGCCCATCTCATTTGTTCACTCAAAAAAAAAAAAAAAAAAAAAAAAAATTTTATCTGCTTTTACTGTATTTGTGTTTCTTCCTACTTTATTTTGCTTTTGCGTCATCTTAAAAGTACTCAATTGTATTTATTACTGCTTGGTGTAACTCATTCTAAGCCTTTTAGTTTAAGCACTTGGGCTTCAGACCAGTTGTTTTACATTAAGAAGGTTTGTGGTCTGCACTGTAGTGGCAGAACAAGTAGCTTACATCCTTCTAAGTTGGGAACTGCTGATTGAGGGCTCAGTGTCTGTTATTTTAAAAGTGCATTAATTCTGGTTTAAGCACTTGGGCTTCAGGCCAGTTATTTTACATTAAGAGGGTCCGTGGTCTGTACTCTTGTGGGAGGAGAGGCTGGACTCTGCCCTTCTGAGCTGGGAATTTCTGGTTAAAGGCTTATAGTGCCTGCATATTTGAATTGCTTCTTACTGAAATTGGTATACCTTGTTTGCTGTAGCATAGACTAGATCCAGGCCTGCTGAATCTAGCTTTGTATGCTTGTTGTTGTTTGCTTATTTCCCTGAAATGCTAATTCCTCCTAAAACGCGGCTTTTCAGCACTTCTGTGGATCCCTAGTGATATCTGCATTGCTTACTGTACTTATTTCCTTGTTTCACTTGAAAGAAAGTTACTGTTTTTCGTTTTTGCATTTAAGTTACCTGTAACACATTGCATTTAAGTTGCCTGGCACTTGCTCACTAAAGCAATTATATGTCAGCACTAAAAAATTTAAAGCACTACACCCTCACAAACTCCCCTTGAGTACCTTGTTCCCCATTGGCCCTTTTTTCAATTATAAAGGAATTCCCAATACTATTCTAGCATGTCCAAAGGTCAGTTGTCAATCTCCTCTCTGGTCCAGCTGGTGAATCTGGGAATCTTGAGGCAATGTTACAACTGCCTCATGTACACAGACAACCCTCTCCTCCTCCCAACAAATTCCAACACATGTGAGAGATGCAACCATATAGCCAAACTGGAGGCTAAGCTCTCTCAACTCAGTACTGGCGTAACCAGTCAGGAGGAGAAGGAAACCACACTCACTACAATTCCAGTCTCACATAGACCTACCACGACAGCAAACCAAACACATAAACACACAAAATCATACTCGGAGGCTCTAAATAAAAATATGCCTAAGCAGCAGAGACCTCCAAAGCAGACACCCAAGCAACCGCTACTCCAAAACAAAACACGTGCAACACATAGCTCACAAAGCCATTGTGCCGAACAGTCACAGCCCTTAAGGCTAAACAACACACCTGATACACTTGTAATAGGTGACTCTATCGTCAGGCACACTGACGTCCTGCTCACCAGGCTGAACAAGGAGAAGGTCACGGTGAGCTGCCTGTCGGGCGCTAGGATCCGCCACATAACACATGCACTCAGGTCACTCCAAGGCAAATACAAATATGACTCAGTCATTGTCCATGCTGGTGTGAATGACCTGAGACGTACCTCCCTGGACTACATGAAAAGAGACATAGAGGAGCTCTCTGAGCATGTAGCCCAGGCCGGTATGACCCTGACCTTGAGTAGCATCTTACCCTCACCAAGAATGATGCCATAATATGAAGACAAGATGATCAATTTCAACAATTGGCTTAAGTATTGGTGTCATTCAAAGGGGATCCAATGCCTGTCAGCCTGGGATGACATGCTCGACAAGCCACAATGCTTCACTAGGGACGGCTTGCACCTGTCACCCCTGGGCTTTCGGATATTGGCAAAGGCTCTTGCTACCCCCATAGTGCCTTTTTTAGGCAAGGCTCAAAAGACAAACCCACCTCTACAGGTATCACAAGGGATAAGAAACTAAGAGTAATGCTACTCAATGCCAGAAGTCTAAACCTCAAGATGCACGCACTTGAAACTCTCCTTAGCATGGAGAACATCGATATCTGTGCAGTAACAGAAACCTGGTTCAAGGCTCATGAGAGCACCCCAGCACTACCAGGTTATACCTCATACCATGCTTTTCGGCCCCAAAACTTGGACTGAACCACAAAAGGAGGGGGAGTATCAATATTCATCAAAGATACCCACACCTCCAGGTTGGTGGCACAGCACGAAGCATCAGAGACTGTCCATGTGCAACTAACAGTGGGTAAAACTGCCTTCCAGTTTATAGCCTGCTACAGACCACCCTCCCAAACCCAGGAACCCCACTCAGCCTTCCTGAGAACACTGGAAAATATGAAGGTCTCTCCAAACACCATTATATTGGGCGACTTCAACTACCCAAACATAGACTGGGAGCATTACTCTAGCTCCAGCACCCTAGCCCAAAGGTTCCTAGAATTTATAAACTCAAATGCTATGGAACAACTTGTTACCACTCCCACAAGAGGGGAAAACATACTGGACCCGATCATCATCAACATGGGGACTCTATGCTCCAGACCAGAAGTGTATCCCTCACTGGTAAGATCAGACCATAAACTAATCTCACTGGATATTCACATCCCAACCCCACCCCCTGCCCAGAAAACCACAGTGAAAAACTTCTCTAAAGCAAATTTCACACTCCTCAAAACCGAGGTGGAATCCTTCAAAGCGCCCGGGCCTGTGGAAAATACGGCCCAGACCGCAGAATCCTTTATAAACACATTCTATGAATACCTTCAGGAATGCATGGATCATGCAATCCCAAATAAAACCAAGACCCAATCCTCCAAAGGCAGACTTCCTGTCTGGTGGACCCCAGCCATAAACAAACTATACAATAGAAGGAGGAAGCTACTACATGATAGAGCAAAATCCTAAAAAGGGAAGGCATCTCTGATCAGTACTGGAAAAAAACTACGGGCACTCATAAAATCATCTAAGGCCAGCCTAGAGAGAAAAATTGCACAGGACACTAAGGATAATCACAAGGCTTTCTTTAGTTATGTTAGGAACCTGGGTGGGGAATTCCCAGATATGCTCAGAATTAGTCCAAAATGACAAAAAATACACCAAACCCACAGACATTGCCAACATCCTAGCTGACAGGTTCAGCGCAAACTCCCCCCCCCCCACCAAAAGGGCGAATATCAATCCCAGCAGAGTGCTGCCCCCCTGACATCTCAGATGCTCAGGTAAGAGCCACCCTCTCCAAAGCAAAAAACACAGCATCAATGGGACCAGACGGTGTCCCGGGCTGCGTCCTACATGAACTCCAAGAAGAGCTAAACCCAAGCATAAAACTACTGTTCAATCTCAGCCTTACTACGGGATATGTACCCAAAGAGTGGCGTACAGCAACAGTGGTCCCTCTCCACAAAGGTGGTGCCTCAACGGATCCTGGAAACTATCGCCCCATAAGCCTGACTAGCTTGGTCTGCAAAGTTATGGAAAGGATCATCATGGACCTCATAAATAAATATATTGGGGACCTACAGACACTGGATCCTACCCAGTTCGGCTTTGTTAAGGGCAGATCCTGCCTCTTAAACCTGGTCGATTTATTTGAAACAGTCACCAAGGCCATTGACGAGGGGAAGGTCGTCCACACAGCCTACCTGGACCTCGCAAAAGCCTTTGATACAATACCCCACTCAGGCATTATAGATAAGCTCACCAGCTTAAACATAAAACCCTATGTCACTAGATGGGTTGCAAACTGGCTCAAGGACAGAACCCACATGGTTAGAATTGCTGGAGCCATGTCAGACTCCAAACCAGTTACAAGTGGCGTCTCACAAGGTTCAGTCCTGGGACCTCTCTTGTTCGGTATAAATTTCACGTAGGTACAGGCCAACATGGAAGGACTGTGGCTGACCAAGTTCGCAGATGACTTCAAACTGGGCACCATAATCGACTCTCCAGCCGACACAAGCATCCTCCAAAAGGGCCTCATAGAAACAGACAACTGGTGCCAGAGCCATGGCCTCAAGCTAAACGCCAAAAAGTGTATAGTCATCCCCTTTGGCAAAAACAAAGTGCCCACAAATTACCACATAGGTGGTAATCCATTAACTACGGAAGAAGTAATTAGGGACCTGGGGACCCAAGTTGATCGCAATCTCTCATTTGACAACCACGTGGCCAAAGTGGTTAGAAAAACATTTTATATAGCCCACCTAATCATGAAGGGATTCACATCTAGATCAGGGGTGGTCATCGTGCCGCTTTACTCATCTGGCCCATAATTGAGTACAATGCCCCTTTTGGGATGTACCTTACCAGACATCTGCAGCAACTGGAAAGACTCCAAAAGTATCTCACCAAGAGGATCAAAAGGCTCAAACAGATGCCATATGCTGCCCAGTTAAAGAAACTCCAGCTCTACTCAGTGGCATACCGCCTGCTCAGAGGCGATCTGTGCCTGACATATAAAGCCATGTCCAACTCAGAATTAATGGACATGCTGCACCTCAGAAAATCCAAATCCCATCGAGCTACGCGCTCAAGAGACTTGAACCTCAGCACTGAAATAAATAGGACATGCTGGAGGGACAGATTCATAACCCAGAGGGTCCCTTCATTCTGGAATAAAATCTCAGTCCAGGTTAGGCAGAGTCCCTCATTGACTCTCTTCAAGAGGAATCTTGATGAGTGAATGGGAGATCGTAGGTTTACCCCAGGTATCACTTCTGTGTCACTGTTAGACAGAGGCACAGTATACTAACCTCGAAAAAGAGCATAGCAAAATTAATTTAAAATGGGTGGCGAAAGCCAAACACAGTCTGACTAGGCTTATAAATGCCCTAGGGCAGATAGCCTAGTATGAACCTATGTGTTCCATGTGGTGTGGTGCAAGTGTTGACCTTCTCCTCTTGACCAGCTATTCCGGTCTTGGCTGGAGAGTGTGTGGCTTCCAGTTTGTATATATAAGTGCATCTCTCACAAGTCTGAGTGTTGGGAGGTAAGAGGAGAGGGTTGTCTGTGTGTACATGAGGCAGTTGCTACATTGCCTCAGGATGCCCAAGTTCACCAGGTTAACAGGAGAAAGCACAGGGAACTAACATTTAGACATGCCTGGAGGGGTGGGCATTAATAATAAGTACTCAAGCTATTTCCTTGTAGAACATTTAGTACTGGTAGCACTTTTGTGTGCTACAGTAATTGCTACAAGAAGTCTGGTAAAGTACTAGACTAATAAAGTAGAGGAGAGAACTAGCAAATCTAAAGGAAAAGTTGAAGAGCAGACTATAGCACTGCAAAGAAGCTTACAAATAGTCCTGGATGCAGCAAATCTGTATCTGGACTAGACTAGTTACAGAAAAGGTGAGAAACAAGTGCAAATGCGGGCTTTTAAACCAGAATATTGAAAGATATGGAAAGACTTTCCAAACAGCCAGTAAACTTCAATTTCTGGGCCAGAAACCACTCCTCTTGTGGTAGATAGGCTACCTAGTGCTTAGCAATCCCACTGACAAGCTAGAAGGCTTCCCTCTGACAAAGAAAGGCTTGAGGGGCTCAGAAGCTTACAAACAGTCCTGGATACAGCAAGTCTGTATCTAGACTTGACTAGTTATAGGAAAGGTGGGAAACAAGCGCAAATGCAGGATTTTCAATCAGAAAGTTGAAACAGATGGAAAAAACTGCCCAAACGGCCAATGAACTACAATTTCTGGGCCAGAAACCACTCTTCTTGTGGTAGATAGGCTACCTAGTGCTTACCACTTCCACTGATAAAATGGAAGGCTTCCCTCCAACACAGAAAGGCTTGGGGGGCTCAAAAGCTTACAAACAGTCCTGGATACAGCAAATCTGTATGTGGACTAGACTAGTTACAGGAAAGGCGGGAAACAAGTGTAAACATTCATGCTGGTCTTCTACTTCATCATCAGCAGTGGTCTCTTATTCAAGACCAACATATTCTTGTTTTCCCTAGTCAGCTTCTGAACTTTTTTTTTATCATATTCCTTTGGAATGATGGAAGAGGTTTTACTGGCACGTTCTGTCTATAAGTTGTGCCATTGTCAAATGAATGACATGCAGAATCCTCTTCAGCTTCTAACTTTTGAATATCTTTGTAAGTCCTCAGCCATTGACTAATTAAGACTTTTGCAGCAAACAGCGTTTGTTCCCCTTTTTTTCTCTGCAGAAGAGGATTCACTACTAAGCAGTAACTACAGTTCTTTGAATTCAGTTGTCAGCCCCTAGCTATCCCTTTGAGACATTTTCAGTTTGTGTTAAACCATCACTGGCTTGAGTAGAATATGCATCCGGGCTGGCAAACTAACAGGTTTCTCAAGACTTTTTCAGAACTTGAAACAGTACTCTCAAATTCACTGAAGTGTTACACTAAACCCCAAGGGTAGATTAGCAATATTGGGTGATTTTTTAAGTTGAAGACTGTGTGGTGACTGTCAGAAAGCTTTTTTTTTTTATGTAACCTGAAAGGAGAATGAAATATGGCATTTTATTTATAGCTTGTTTCTTTGACTGGTTCAGAGGTGTTCATTGCCACAGTCTGATATTTTGCATTATAATCTGTTTCCATTGAGGTTGCCTATAAATATTTATAGAAATATCATTACATTAATAGTAAATAACTTACTAATTTCTCCTGAATACAGATTTTTTTTGGCACTGTACTTGTGCCCTCTCTGTTTAGACTCATATTCAGTAAAATAAATTACAAGAAGATTACGTTCTGCATACTTTCACACCTAGAAATTCCAGGTTACTGCATTTTGTGGTTGACAGCTAAGACATATTATTCTGATTAATTTGCTGTAATGTATGATATGGCTATAGAGATAAGGTACTTGATAGCCAAGTACCACCAGTAGTTTTATATAGCTATTTGGGTGAAATATTTTTAAACAATATGACTTTACACCCCATCATAGTACATCTACTACCCTACTGTCCATTACTCCAACTGTTGCCGAAGCCATGGACAAAAATTTACTGGTTTCTTTATTTCTTAACCTTTCTAAAGTATTCAATACCATATCACACTCCAAACTTTTCAATAAACTATCACAAATCACTTATCTCCCTCTACTGTTAAACGGTTCACTAGCTAACTCACCAATAGACAGCAATCAGTAAGATGGCAGGGTACCTGCTCCCCTTACTTACCAATCCAAACTGGGGTGCCTCAAAGCTCGATTCTTGGCCCTCTACTCTAATATTTTAACAAACCAACTGCATACTTCCTGTACAGCATCCTCCCTGACACAATACGTGGATGACTCTACCCTTATTACCTGTTTTGACAGTTTCTCTAACTTCCGCTCTACTACTCAACATAGCTTCCTATCTGTAGGAAAATGGGTAACTGACAACCAATTCTAAATCCCAAAAAACAAAGCTACTACTCTTTTTTTCCAAAAACCCTTTCTAACCTCAAAACAACCTTCACCATTTCTTCTGTCAATGCATCATACAACCTGACCCACATACTAAATGTCTTGGTGTATTATCTATGACCAATTAAAATTTGATACCCACATTCAGCACTGTATCAAAAAGACCAATATCTTTCTCTTTTTGTTGATTAAAATAAATCTAACTTTTGTACTGCACATTCTGCACATTATTGTAATATTTTTGTAAACTTCATTCTCGGGCTTTTTGTAAATTTCTAATGTTTTCATGTAAAACACAATTGCAATATTTGCATAAAACTTCATTGTCAAATGTTTTTATTTTTGTAACTTTGTAATCACTATCTGGAGCTTTTCTCCTTGGGTCTCTACTGAAAACAGGCCACTGGTTCAGTTGGACTAATACGGTTAACAAATAACAAATAAATAAATAAATAATCCATTTTATTTCAGGTTGATAAACTCAGAATATAGTTGAATCATAACATCAGTATATTCTTATGAAATGAAAACCAAAAACTACACTCAAGTGATGTTTCCTGGCATTTTGTATATTATAAGGTTCATAGATTTTTACTTGTTTTGACAGGCATGAACCTAACTGAAATTCAATTTTTACTTGTTTTGACAGGCAAGAACCTAACCGAAATTCAGTTTTATGTTTTTTCTTAAAGCGTTCAAATATCTTGTCCTGAAAATATAACCAGACTATCCTGATGCAGTAGATTTTGTCATTTGATATTAAGAGTGAAATTCAAGTCAGAGTGGTCTTTGAAAACTAAAACTGAGAAGCTGAAAAGGCTTAGCATAGCTGAGCTACCTATGTTGCAGCTGATTGACATAGTGTTTGGTTCTGAGGTATTTGTCCTATCAATGCCTGTCTCAACATCTGCTGTTTTAGTCTAGTAATGCTTCACTTAATTGTATATGGTGGTGTGGCAAGACTATTCATGTCCTCCTCCCTCACTCAGTCACCCATCCAAATCTAGGATGGCACTTCCAACCAAGAGAATGAGGCAGCCATCTCAAATTAGTCATCTAAATCACATATATATGTGAGAAAGAGGACTTTGCCTGTTTTGTTGAAATGCCACCCCAACTATAACACCAATGATGATGAGTTATTTTCTTTATGTTTCCCCCTTGAAAGATCTGTCCTTTGATGAAGTACTTAATTTAATGCAGAAGCATTTAAATTGGGGAGTGAAGGAGCTTTCAGGCTCCCACAAGCAATATTTTGATTTTCTAAGTAAGAAGGAACCTACACTAATTGCTATATCCCTCCAGTAAATCAGGCAATCAAGGACACCAATGAGACCTCCACCTTAGAACCCGTCTCCAGTTTCAAACCTGATTCTCATCCACCAGCACCAAGAATTCCAGATTACTTTTACATAGTGGAAAGTAAATGTAAGTATGTGTATAAGAACTCAGTAGCTGACACAGAGGTGATCTCCCCGGATGTAGTGAGAAAGTACAGTTGTATAAGCTGAACTTACCATAACAGTAGATGTTCAGATAATCACTGCTGCACTACCCTCAGCTATTTGGGTTATATCCTGCCAAGGATATAACAACTGTCAGCTTCCAATGCTTCAGGGCACCTTCCAAATACCCAAACCATCAAGCAGCTAAAGCTGAACTGACAAAAAGATAAGTTTGCATGCAAAGGCTTTCAGAGCTTTCCTGCCAGCAGAGAGAGGGAGGCTAAGCTCTGAAAGGACTATGATAGGAGCAACAACAAAAAAATAAAATAAAAGTGCACATCCTGGCATAAAAAACACACCAAAAAAATAAGGGGATGAAGGAAGGGAGCCGGCTACTGCAGCAGTGATCATTCAAACATCTACTGCTATGGTAAATTCAACTTACACAGCTGTACTATGTTCATCATATCGATCACTGCTGCAGTAGCGTTAGATATATGGATAGATTACTGCAGTTAAGTATGTCGGAAAGGTGGAAGAAAACAGTCCAAGAGCCCCTGGAGAATGGTCTTAGCAAAGCTTGATCTGGACCGATAGAAGAAATCAACTTTATAATGCTTTGTAAAAGTATGTACAGAGGACCAAGTAGCAGTTTCTTGAATATTTCTAGAAACCAACTATTTCCAAAAAGCCATTTATGAAACCAAGGCCCTGTTAGAGTGGGCCTTGACCCTGCCTGGAATAGATTTTTATGATAAGTATAACAAAAGGAATAGCCTTAAAGAACCATTTGGTAATAGTCTGTTTTGACACAGGTTGTCCCTTCCTCTTAACTTCACAAGAAATATACATTTGATCCGAAGATCTAAAAGATTTAGATCTGACAAGATAGCACCTGCTCTGTCAGTGGACATCCAAGGTATGGATTATCCTTTCCACTGTCATTTTCAGGTTCAGGAATGAAAACGGGGAGATGGATAGTTTGGCTTAATGTAAACTTGGATACCAATTTAGGCATAAAAGAAGGATTAGTTCTAAAAGTGACCCTATCCCTATGGAAAAATCAGATAGAGCTGACTCACCATAAGATCCTGCAACTCAGATAGCCTTCTTGAAAAGGTCAGAGCAATCACATACCTCTCAACTATACAGATTTTTGCAGAATGTCCAGATTTTTGCCTTATATTTTTGGTCCATTATTTATAAAATTGTGGCTTTCTGGCAAATTAGTGGCAAATCATTAATGTTTGAAGTTAGAAAATAATGAGCGAGGGTCTGCCCTGGTCATGCTCAGTTTGTCTGCCACACAATTTTGATGGAATAAAGGATACCTGTAGAAAGAGTTTGTTCTGAGAAGCTATATCCCAAGTTATCAACCTGTGAGGTTCTGAGAATGCAGCCATGCAAACCTCCTTAAAACAGTACCAGTGGCCATAGCCATTGCAAACAATGAGTAGTGACCAGTGCAATAGAAGAAACTTTTAGTTATGTACTTACCATAACTTTAGATGTTTGGGATCCATCTCGCCTACATTCTGTACTGATGAGCTTGGAGCCGATCCCTCGGCTCCGACTCGGCACGCTATGCTATAGAGCGAAGCCTCTTATTGGCTGAGCTATTTTCTATCCCAGGATGCACCACCACTAATCCCCCAAATCTTGTTTGTCCACATTCATGCACACATACATAACTTGTTTATATAACATTGTCAGATGTTTCAAGATGAAACAACAGGATTCGGACCTTCTGATCTCTTCTGATCTCCAAGGAAGGGGGAAGGAGGGTGGGTTATTGGGAATGTAGGCGAGATGGATCCTAAACATCTAAAGTTATGGTAAGTACATAACTAAAAGATGTTATGTGATCGTATCTCGCCTACATTCTGTACTGATGGGGCAGCATCCCTAGCACCTAAATCCTGGGTGGCTCACTGGAAAACACTCCTGAGCACTGTGGAACCAAATGAAGCTCGCCCCCGAGATGCCACATCCAATTTGTAGTGAGAAATGAAAGTGTGCGGGGAAGACCACGTAGCCGCAGCACAAATGTCACTAATGGCAAGCTTAGAATGGAATGCTATTGAAGTAGCCATAGCTCTTGTAGAATGAGCTTTGACAGAGGTCGTAAGCTCTTTATTAGAAGAGGAATAAGCTTGAGTAATACAGTCCCTGATCCATTTGGCAATAGTGACCTTTGTGACGGCTTTGCCCAATTTATTATCCGAAAAGGATACAAACAATTGATCTGTTTTCCTTGTTTGTTTGGTCCTATCTAAATAAAACGCAATTGCCTGTGGACATCTAATGTGTGGAATATGTATTCCGCTTTGTTTGAGTACTTTGGAAAGAAAACTGGAAGTTCTAATGACTGTTGTAGGCAAAAACTGGAACAAACCTTAGGGACAAAGGATGGATTTGGCCTGAGAGATACTCTATCTTTGTGAAAAACCAGGTATGGAGGTTTTACAGACAAAGCTTGAAGCTCTGAAACCCTTCTGGCAGAAGTAATCGCAACCAGAAAGGCAGTTTTCCACGATAGAAATTTCAAATCACATGTTGCTGCCGGTTGAAGGGGAGGAAGTTAAGGCATGTAACACCACATCGAGATCCCATGGAGGAGCAGGATGAGAAATCGGAGGTCGTAAAAGCGCAGCACCTTTCATGAAGGTCTTACACAATCTGTTGCTCATTAAAGGCGGGTTTATAGACTCGTGAAAATTGGAAATAGCTGCCAATTGAACCTTGATGGTAGAGACTGAAGAACCTTGATTGAATAGGGAAGTTAGAAATTTCAGGACTTCTGATACAGGAATAGTGATGGGATCCAGACCCTGGAGTTGAGCCCAAATAGAAAATCTCTTCCATTTGCTAGAATACAATTTCTTAGTGGCAGACTTGTGGGCCAAAGATAAGATATGTACAACTTCCGGGTCTAAGGTATGATTCCTGAATATAGTCGGAAGAGGAGGAGCCAAGCTGTTAATTTCAAGGTGTGGAGGGACTGGTGGAGTAGTCCCGACTGATGAACTAATAGGTCTGGGATCTGATCCAGGAACCATGGACCGTCCAGTGCATATTTCTGAAGATAGGGGAACCATACCTGATGAGGGCAGTAAGGAGCAACTAAAATCATTTTGCTCCCCAAGTGAGACGCCTTTTGGATCACTCTGGGAAGGAGGGGAACTGGGGGAAAAGCATATAGCAAGCCGGTGGGCCACGGATGGGCTAGTGCGTCCATAGGGCTCTCCCCCGGAGCCGGAGTGAGGGAGAAGAACTTTTTGCACTTCGCATTCAGCGGGGTTGCGAAGAGGTCGCAACAAGGAATTCCCCATTTGCTGAAAATCTGATTTGCAACCGTAATGTTCAGAGACCACTCGTGTGGAGAGAGGATAGTTCTGCTCAGTCTGTCGGCTATCACATTGGACTTGCCAGGGATATGAGTCGCCAATAGAAATCGTTTGGTCGACACTGCCCATTCCCAAACTCTCATGGCCTCTCTGCAAAGGGGGTAGGATCTGGTCCCTCCTTGCTTGTTCAGGTACCAGACTACTGACATGTTGTCGGAGTGAACGGCAATTACGCCCTGAGGGAGGTAATCGTGAAGGGCTTGTAGGGACAGAAACACCGCCCTCATTTCTAAGATGTTGATATGAAGTAGGGACTCTTCCGAATGCCATTTGCCTTGGACTGACCTGCCCAGGGAATGCCCCCCCCACCCCATCTGGGAGGCGTCCGTAGTCAAAGTGGCCACAGGAGGAGGTGGAACAAAGGGTCATCCCTGATCCAGATTGGAGGGCACCAGCCACCAGCGAAGGTCCCGTTTGCAGGTTTCCGTGATCCATATGAGGTGACTGAGAGGGAGATCCTGAAAGGACCACTGTGTTGAAAGAAGCCACTGGAGAATCTCATGTGCAACCTTGCTAGGGGAACTAGAAGAACCGTGGCAGACATAGATCCCAATAGCTGCAGGACCATTCTGGCTGGGGCTTTGGATCTGGGAAGTAAGGCTTGAACTTGAGCCTGTATGGTTTGTATCCTTTCTGTAGGTAGATAGACCCGCATTTGGTTTGAGACTATCTCTACTCTGATGAATCTTATGCGTTGAGATGGCAGCAACACAGACTTTGGCCAATTGAAGGTGATTCCAAGGGAAGTGCCCAGTGATATTGTGGCTTGTAGGCTCCGCAATAGTAGATGCTTGGAGGTGGCAGTTAGGAGCCAGTCATCTTGATACAGAAACACCTGGAATCCTAGACTTCTCAGGTGAGCAGTCACGACCGCCAAACATTTGGTGAACACCCTGGGGACTGTGGTGAGACCAAAGGGCAGCACGCGGAACTGAAAATGACTGTCTCCTAGGCTGAAGCGCAGATGTCTCCTAGACGCTTGATGTACCATGATATGGTAATAAGCGTCCTTGAGATCTATGGAGCACATCCAAACACCTTTCTCCAGCAGTGGGAGAATGGATTGTAGGGTGACCATTCGGAACTTGGACTTTTTGACTGAACGATTTAGAATGCTGAGATCCAAAATGGGTCTCAAGTCCCTGGTCTTTTTTGGCACCAAAATGAATCTTGAGTAAGTCCCTAATCCGATCTGGTCTGTGGATGTTGGATGACTCCTTTTTGAAGCAGCTTTGAAACTTCTAAGGTTGCAATTTCCCGTTGACTGGGTGGCGGGTCTGGGATTTTTTTGGACTGAGGTGGGGAGTGAGAAAAGGGGATGGCGTAACCTCCGGCGATAATTCGAAGCACCCATCGGTCCTGAGTGATACCTTCCCAGGCTTTTAGGTGCCTCGAAAAACAACCCCCGACTGGCTCCGGAGCTGCACAGTCGGGCAATCCCTCAGGGACTGTGAAAGGCTGAAGAGCCACGAAAGGACTCGCGGTCTCCAGTGTTGCGGGGGCCTCTGCCGCCTCTGGGACGGCATCTTCCAGAAGAATTTCCCCCTCCTCTGCCTCTAGAAGGGGGATCATCCTGCTGTGAGGGATAAGACTTCTGAGATCTACGGAACCACATTTTCCCTCCTCTTTTAGCCTTGTGGTAAGGCCGAAAGGGAGTGGAAAATCGTGCCCCTACGGCAGTCAAAGTCTTACCTTCTTGCTCGCAGCGGGTCAATGTGTACTTTACCTTGGGTCCAAACAAAGAGGACCCATCAAAGGGGGCGTCGGCAAAGGAAGACTTGAAGGCTTCCGCAAAATGACACAGGCGGAGCCAGGCTTGCCTCCATAGAGCAATACCTGTACCCGCCGCTCTGCTCGCCCCTTCAGCCGCATAAGAAATGAGCCTCATGGACGAGTTTGATATGGATGACAGCGTAGCCAACTGAGAGCCAACGTCTGGGCCAGCTGCTCAGGTAGGTTACCCAAGAGGGTATCTGAAAGCTCCTTGATCAGATCCCTCTGAAACCTGGTGAAGTGCGTTAGATAGTTCAGGGACCTTAAAGTAAAGGCCGCTGAACTTAGGGTGCGCTTACCGTACCGATCCATGTTCCTAGACTCCTTATTAGGAGGATGGACGGACGTTGAAGCCTCTGCTACATCTTGCTGGGTAGCAGATGCCACCACCAAGGCATCTACAGCCACACCTTTTGTCAAAAACTCCTTTTCTGGGGGTGCTGACAGGAACTTATTTGGGTGAGCAGGCACCGGTTCCACAGAGTCTGGGTGTTCCCATGCCCTTTGACAGATCAAATCTAGGAGCTCGTCGAAGGGCGGAGACACCCAGGAGGCAGAGGGCTGAGCCACGAAGGCCTTAAGGAACACCGACTCATCAGCAGAAGGGGGTTTGGATTGCCAGCCGCCTCGTTGTTTGAGGGCTTCCAGGATGTCTGCAAAGGAGACATCATCTGAGGATGACTTAGGGGACCCCTCTGCATCATCAAGATCAGTGTCTGACGTGAGAGACTCATCGCGGGAGTCAACGTGCTTCCTCTTGCACGATCTTTTCCTTGGAGGTTCCTCCGAAGAAGCTTCAGAGGGACCTCCAGGAGGGGGGGAACCCCCAGTGGGGGTGACCTCAGGCCCCGGGGCTCCACTGTCTAAGGACAGGGGGACTGCCAAAGACCCAGTCTCCGTATGCAGGGAAGGTGCTGGAGAGACCATGGAGGTAGCCAAAGAGGATTTGGCTAAAGCACTCCTCATGGCACTGAAGGCCGGACCACCAGAATCCTGGGAAGGTCCCACCTCTGTGGCCACAACAGTAGACGGTACCCCCACAGCCGATGCACTGAGAGGAAGGCTTGGGACTGAAAACATCAGTCCCGAAGCATCCCCCCCGGGGCCGACAGAGGAGGTCCGCGTACCGAACTCCGACTCGAGAGCCGGGGTTGGAGTAAGGGTCGGGCCCGACCCGAAAACCTCCATCGGCTCCACCAGCACTGGCTCCAATGGTGCCGAGGCTGTTGGAGGGGAACCATAACTACAGGATGGACCATCGGCTCCGAAGCCGAATGGGCTGGAGCCGAAACTAACTTTTGGAACACAGGAGACTGGAAAAGTCTTAGGAGCACCCTGTCAATGTCCGAATCAGACATCTTGGAGGATCTAGATGAGACCGATCGGGTCTGAACCGACTTCTCCATCGGCTCCAAAGGACTGGGGGACCGCCTCCGAATGGACTCGACCAATATCGGTTCCGAGGGAGATCCCAAAACAATTTCCCTCGGTGCCGAGGAGGGCTTCGGCGCCGAAGGGGAAGAGTCTGAGCCGGCAACCCTCATCGGCTCCAAAATCAGTGGAGCCGATGAAGGTGACCCGCCTCTCGACGCCCCAGTCCTCGGCTCCAAAACCAGAGGAGTCAAGACTGGAGGCATCGAGGCAGACCGTTCCGCCCTCTGCTCTGAAGTCCGTGGAGCCGATGGAGAAGCCTGCCTAGGTTTCTTAACAGTCGGTTCCGATGCTTTCTTCTTCTTGGAAGGAGAGGAAGAGGAAGATAAGGCCTCCTCGAAGGATGGTTTAATCAGCCGTTTCAATATTAATTTATTCTTCCTCTCTTGGAGGACTCTAGATGAAAAGGCGTGACACACGCTACAGGACTCCTGTAGGTGCTTGGCGCCTAAACAATATACGCACGAGGAGTGGTCATCGGTTATAGACATTTTATAACCGCACCTCGTGCACTTTTTGAACCCAGAGGGTCTATGTTCTTTCGACATAATGATTATCAAAAGACTAAAACTAGTAAAAGTAGCTCTATCTATATGAAGATTTTACCACAATACAAAAAATTTTAACCAACAACTTTTTTTTTTTTTTTTTTTTAAGACACAATACAATGTAAAATCAGACAAGAACAAAATACTGAAAAGGAGGGCCAAGACCCTCTAACTTAAACAGGTACTTGACCTCCTTGAAAAAATAAAGACACTAGCTGAAGAATAGGGGAAGGCCCCTCTAACTTAAATGGGAAACCTTTCCCTTAATCAAACACACAATTTTTCACAACAAAAAGTACCAAAACACACTTGTACGACAAAAATAGCTGTTAAAACAGCTTTTTGGGTAATAATAAGAGATTTCCTGACAGGAAACTTAACAGTACTTAGCTCAGCCAAGTTGAGACCACGTTTTAGCTTGTAAGCGGCAAACGAGATCTGGGAGATTAGTGGTGGTGCATCCTGGGATAGAAAATAGCTCAGCCAATAAGAGGCTTCCCTCTATAGCATAGCGTGCCGAGTCGGAGCCGAGGGATCGGCTCCGAGCCCATCAGTACAGAATGTAGGCGAGATAGGATCACATAACATCTAAGTTATTTATAGCAGGTTTCCCTCAAAAGAATAAACTGCAGATAAAACATTTCTCATACTTTCATAATTTATCAGAACAAACTTTAGAATATGAACCTGACAATGCAAAAATTTGAAAATCAAAGTTGCAGAAGTATATACTTTTCCCCATGCCTATCAATAATTTTCCCATCCTTATCAGAAAGAGTAGGATTGGCTGACTATCAGAAAAATTGCAGGCAGTAATACACACATCCTCTAAAGCAAACAGAACAGGAGGAATGGGTGAGGGTTCTGGAAAATCCTTCTATAACAACTCAAAGTATTTTCTGAGGGACTGAAAAATCTTAGTGTTCTCCCACAGAAAGCACTTGCACATTCTAGCACTATTCTCAGAGAAAGCGAACACCCCACAGACAGAATCAGACACTGAACATTCTCTGATTCTGATTCAGAAATCTGTGGATAAAACCCTGGAATTTTCCTTGTGTCTTCCTGCTCAGATTCAGAATCTTAAGTCTCTTCAAAAAAAAAAAGAAGAATCTGTCCTTCTTTTACCAAAAAGTAATTTACATGAAGGAGCAATAGCCTGAATGAAACCCTGAGCCAGACCCAGTAAATTACTCATATCCAAAGAAATTTGAGAAGGAAGTAGATATGTGCTTGGCTTTCTGTGTTTTTTTTTTTTTTGACAGCAAAATTGAGCCAGCCATGTTACTAATGTCAGCAGCTGCTTTGTCAGAGATGGGCACAGCATTCTTACACAAAAGGGAAATCTTCCCTATTCCCTCTCCCAGGACTGATAAGAGTGGTTCTCCCTTGCCCACTGAGGGGAATCCCAAACGTCGCACAGGATGTGGCTAACCACCACAGGGATTTGAGGTAAAAGATGCATGGTCTGAGGTACAGGAAATGGCCACAACAGAGTCACCTACCTGCAGTTGAAACAAGTTGCTAGCCTGCTGTGGTGGGAAGGGTTGTTAGTTTAACTTTTTCTTTTTGTGGCTGGAAGAAGGACCAACTGTGGGACTGGTAGTCTGGTCTACGGTCATGCTGAAAATGGCACCTCTTTCTCAGGGAAGACCAGCAGCAATTGCTAGTAAATGCTACTAGTTCACAAAAGTTACTTTTTTGACAGAAAAAAATATATTAAAATGCACTTTAAAAACACTATGCCAGCCTAACAAAAGAAAAATGAACAATTTCCCTACAGAAAAAAATGTTTTCTGTTAATTTACACTACTTTAAGCTAACAGAAAAAAGTGCTCTGTTTAAAGATGTACTGCAGTTTCGAGACAGTCCATTAAAAAACAGCACCCCTAGTTTTAAAGTAAGTTTCCTAAAGATGAAAGTAATAAAACATCAACAAACTTTAGAAAATGGAAGTCCCCCCCAAAGGGAATTTAACTGCCCAGCAAAGGAAAACACAAGCTGACTGTTGATCCTTGAAATCCTCAGAGTAGCTTACTCTTCAGCTGCAATAAATCTCTGAAGGACTCAATGCCCAAACTTGTCTTTTAGTCAGTTCAGCTTGAAGTACTTGAGCGTTTGGGTGTATAGAAGGTGCCATGAAGCTTTGGAAACTGGCTGGCTGTTATATCATTGGCAGGATATAACCCATACAGCCAAGGCTACTGCAGCAGTGATCAATATGATCAACATGATGAACGCCTTCACTGATCCTTCTTTACAGATTCCTTCCTCTAACCCTTCTTTCTAGTACTTAATAAGGTAATGAAAACATAGCCAACCTAATTCTAGTGCACCTATGTGACCAAGACAGCCTTGGTTCTCCCTTCTAAAGGAAATGAGTAGAGAAGGATCTTTGGTCTTCCTCATCGTAAACAATATTCTGCCTCTACAACCAGGAACCTTGGTACACCCAGCTCTAAACCACAGAAATCTTGCAGCTTGGAATACAGAACACTAACTCCACATTGGCATTTGCTTCCTTGGGAGATTTTGGAAATTAATAAAGAGGCCAGGAAACCAAACACTAAAAAAATCCTGTCTTGCATAACAGACCAGACTTTTCTTTTGGCCATACCTCCCAACCATGCCAAATTACTCGGTTTTTACCGAGTTTTGGGGTCCAAATGAAGGGGTGCCACAATTCCTGAGTGGCACCCCTTTATTTCCGATTTTTTTCTGTTCTTTTAATTTTTCAATTTTTGCACTGTTTGAGCTGATGTCATCACGTGCACAATGACTTCAGCTCCGTCAGGGCTACCAGCCAATCGGAATTGAGCTCAAGGAGCTCACATCGTGCACATTTCCGGCTGCCCTGGGCTGCTCAAATGTGAGTGGGAACGGGGAAATGGACGTCACTCTTCTAATGGGGATTATTGGCAAAACGGCAGCAGGAAGGCAGCAGTTATGGATTATTTTATGTTAGGAACAGTCTCTGACAGCAGTTGCAAGTAAGGATTCAGCATATTTTATGTTAGGAATGGTCTCTGAGACTCAGCAACTAAGTGTGTGTGTATGTGTATTTATATGTGCACACACACACACACACACACACACACACACACACACATACAATGACATATATATAAAACATGGTTCACCATTTCTATTGAGACCCATCTCACTGAGATATTTTCAGTATTTTTACGAACTAAATTTTTATTCTTATCTGCAGCAACAGTAAAGCAAATCCCAATAATTAATTTTGCAAACAGATAATTGGAGAGGATGCTTGAGGAAGTAGAAGTTTAGAAACGTGAGATGTCTGGTTCAAGTTAGGAGACTAGATAATGATGAAAGCTGAAGTTGTGGAAAAGTGAGATGACAGGGTCAACTTAGGAGAATACATAGTAATGAAAACGGAAACCTCAATACTGATTGAAATGTAGTGAGGATTGAAAGGTTATATATCAGTGGTATATACTATAATGGCATTCCACATACTGCAGCACACCTGGTGGAAGTCTTGCTTTTTGATGTAAGCGTGTGTTTTAAAATGGACAAAGAATCCAGGTCTGCCTGATCTAAGTGTAGGGAATGCATGACTGGCCACAATGACAGGGTCTTCCTAAGAGACAGACAGTGTCCTGTGTAAAGGAGTTTGCAGTGGATTGTTAAGAAAATGAAGGTGGGCCTTTCAAGGCCTAGGAGACAGTTGGCTTTAGAATGGGTGAGACGCTGGTGTTCCTTTTAGAAGAATGAATTATGACAATAAATATTTATTATAGAAACTTGGGGCTTAGTTGCAGTTGAATCAGTCAAGGAAAGAAGAAAGATGCAGCATTGTAGGACAGGAGTTATTACCTCTTTTCATTGCACTTTTTTGGGGTTACTCTGTGAGGAACTGAGTAGTTCTGAGGCATGTTTTCTGCACAGACATAGTTTTCTCTTTTATACAGTCCATATGCTTGCAGAAGATGTAAGGTCAGGGATCATGCAAGGTATTTAAGCTTTTGAACTCTCTCATGATTTGCTCTGAAATCTGCAGGAACTACTCAGTAGAGAAAGGCTGAGATGTTGTCTGGAGGTAATCTATTTATTGCTGAGGCATATTCTGAGCTGGGAAAGGCCTTGATAGAGCTTTCAAATGATGGAAGAGGCTGTTGGTTTAGATATGATAAGGAAAGCTGGATCTGTATAGCAAACAATTCACCCTCAAAGATTATGGATGACTGTAAAGCCAAAAAAAATAGCAGAACAGCCAAAAATACTTCAGTACAGGGTAGAAAGAGCCTAAAGTCCCTAGCCACCACCACTTGTGAGCTTTGTCCAGATTTCTTTTGCTAACAGTTGAGAGCTATGGTGAGAAGTGAGAATAGAATTTGTATTCCCCCATTATTGGCTTTCTTTGTCCATGTTTTTTGTGCTAAGAGGTTAAAAGCTATGGTGAGTGAGAAGTGAGAACTGATTTGTATTCCCCCATTATTGGCTTTGTCCAGGTTTTTTGTACTAAGGGTTTGACAGCTATGGTGAGAAGTGATAACTGAATTCACTAAATGATAGCCATTAAGTTTCAGTCTTCCTATTTTTCAGGAAACTGCTGATTTAGCATAGTGCTATGTTGCTCTGACTGTAGTGCATAGGGTCCTGGATTCAAGATGTGCTAGTGAAATGCATGGTCGTAACACAACATTTTATGATGGCAACTTTCCAAAATTATACAAGCAGTGTTTAAAATGTGCTCCTGCTGGCAAGTCCCTAGCCACCACCACTTGTGAGCTTTGTCCAGGTTTTTTGTGCTAAGAGTTGAGAGCTATGGTGAGAAGTGAGAACTGAATTTGTATTCCCCCATTATTGGCTTTGTCCAGGTCTTTTGCGCTAAGAGGTTGAGAGCTATGGTGAAAAGGGAGAATTGAATTCACTAAATGATAGCCATTAAGTTTCAGTCTTCCTATTTTTCAGGAAACTGCTGATTTGGCATAGTGGTATGTCTCTCTGACTGTAGTGCATAGGGTCCTGGGTTCAAGACTTGCCAATGAAATACATGGTGGTAACACATTTTATCCTAGCAACTTTCCAAAATTATACAAGCAATGTTTAAAATGTGTCCTTGGTTTTTGACCTTTTGTCCCCCCCCAAAAAAAAATTGAAATTGAAAATAAGTGAGAGAAGCTGTGCAAGATGCCTATGGCTTACATTACTGTAATTCTATTTATAGTGTGGGTGTGGAAGTAGACTTTTATGATGGAAATGCTCTGAATAGGGCAATTTTGTCATTATTCATAGTTTATAGGTTCATAGGTTCATACTAGGCTATCTGCCCGAGGGCATTTATAAGCCTAGCCCATAGTTTTGTGGCTTACGCCACCCCTTTAGTTTGGAGAAACTATGCCCATTATTTTGCTGTGCCTCTGTCGAGCAGTGACACTGAGGTAACCCCTGGGGTGTATCTGCGATCTCCCATCCATTGGTCAAGATTCCTCTTGAACAAGGCCAGCGAGGTGCTCTGCCTCACATAAACCGGGATTTTGTTCCACAGCATAGGGAGTCTTTGGGTGATGAATCTATCCCTCCAGCACGTCCTATTAATAACCGTGTCGAGGTTTAAGTCTCCCGCCCTTGTGGCTCTGAGGGATCTAGATTTTTGAGATGAAGCATGTTCATCAAATCTGGGTTTGACATGGCCTTGTATGTCAGGCATAGGTCACCTCTGAGCAAGCGGTAAGCAACTGAATATAACTGGAGTTCTTTCAGTCGGGCAGCATAAGACAGATTTTTGAGACCCTTTATCCTTTTGGTGAGGAACTTTTGTGGCCTCTCCAGCTGCTGCAAGTGTCGGGTCAGATACATTCCGAATGGGGCATTGTACTCGATCATTGGTCTGATGAGTGATGAGTATAGGGAGACTATGACTTCCCTTGATCTAGATGTGAATCCCTTCATGATAAGGTGGGCAATGTAGAAGGTCTTCCTAACTACTTTAGCAATATGAGTGTCGAATGAAAGGCTACTGTCAACCTGGGTTCCCAGGTCCCTAATAACTTCTTCTGTGTTCAGGGGATTGCCACCTATATGGTAGCTAGGGGTAACCTTATTTTTCCCGAAGGGTATGACTATGCATTTCTTGGCATTTAACTTTAGGCCATGGCTCTGGCACCAGTTATCTGTTTCTGTGAGACCCTTCTGAAGGATATCTGTGTTGGATGTGTTTTCAACTACGCCCAGTTTGCAGTCATCTGCAAACTTTGTCAGCCATAACCCTCCTGTGTTTGCTTGTACTTCAGAAAAGTAGATGCCAAACAAGAGTGGGCCCAGGACTGAGCCCTGTGGGACACCACTTGTGACAGGCTTTGAGTCTGACATGGCGCCAGCAACTCTGACCCTGTGGGTTCTGTCACTCAGCCAGTTTGCAACCCATCTTGTAATGTATGGGTTTACATTTAAGTTGATGAGTTTTTCAATGATACCCGAGTGAGGTATTGTATCAAAAGCCTTCACCAGGTCTAGGTAGGCTGTATGGACTGCCTTTCCCTCGTCAATGGCCTTGGTGACTGTTTCGAAAAAGTCAACCAAGTTTAAAAGGCATGATCTGCCTTTGACAAAGCCAAACTGAGTTGGATCCAAAGTCTGCAAGTTCCCTATGTCTTTATTTATGAGATCCATTATGATCCTCTCCATGGCTTTGCAGATAAGGCTTGTCAAGCTAATGGGACGGTAATTTCCAGGGTCGGTGGAGGCACCGCCTTTGTGGAGTGGGACCACAGTCGCTGTGCGCCACTCCCTGGGTACGTATCTTGAGGTGAGACTAAGATTAAACAGCTGTCCTAACTGTGGGTTTAATTCCTCGTTGAGTTCATGGAGCACACAGCCGGGGACACCATCAGGTCCCATGGATGCTGTGTTCTTTGCCTTGGAGAGAGCAGTTCTCACCTGGGCGTTAGAGATGTTTGGGGGGCTACAATCATTTGGTATAGGTATTTCTCCTTTAGGGGAGGGTGAAGTTAGCACTGAACCTGTCAGCCAGTATGTTGGCAATGTCTGTAGGATCAGTAATCTTCACATCATTTTGAACTAATTCTGTGCATATCTGGGAGTTTCCTCCTAGGTTTCTGACATAGCTAAAGAATGCCTTATGGTTGTCTTTAGAGTCCTTAGCTATTTTTTCTCAAAATTAGCTTTGGATGATTTTATGAGAGCTCTTAGCTTTTTACTTATAGTGATCAGCGGTGTCTTACCTTTTAAGGATTTTGCTCTATCTTGTAGTAGCTTTCTGCTTTTGTTGTAGAGTTTGTTTATGGCTGGGGTCCACCAGACTGGACGCTTGCCTTTGGTACAAAGAGTCTTTGTTTTGCTTGGGATTGCCTGAGCCATGCAGCCCTGCAGGTGCTGGTAGAAGGCATTTGTAAGTGATTCAGCGGTTTGAGTAATGTTAACCGCCGACTCAGGGGCCTTAAAGGAGACCACACTAGTCTTTAGAAGTGTGAAGTCGGCTTTCGAGAAGTTCTTTACTGTGGTCTTTTTCATTTCGAGTGAGGGCGGGATGAGGACCTCCAGCGAGATTAGTTTGTGATCAGATCTCACCAGTGAGGGGTATACTTCCGGCGTTGAACATTGTGCTCCCATATTCGTGATGATGAGATCAAGTATGTTTTCTCCTCTTGTGGGGATGGTGACTAGTTGTTCCATGGCATTTGAGTTTATGAATTCCAGGAACTTTTGGGCTAGAGTGTTTGGGCTTGAGTAGTGTTCCCAGTCTATATTAGGGTAGTTGAAGTCACCTAGTATGATGGTGTTCGGAGATACATTTATCCCCTCCAGTGTTTTCAGGAAGGCCATATGAGGTTCCTGAGTTTGCAAGGGTGGCCTGTAACATGCTAGGTTTCCGATGCATCGTGCGATGCCACCAATCTTGAGGTGTGGGTGTCCTTGATGAATATGGATACCCCTCCTCCTTTCTTGGTATTGTCCGGGTTTGGGGCGGAGCATGATATGAGGTAAAACCTGATAGTGCTGGGGTGCTCTCAGGAGCCTTGAACCAGGTTTCTGTCACAGCACAGACATCGATGTTCTCCATACTGAGAAGGGCCTCGAGTGCGTGCATCTTGAGATTGAGACTTCTGGCATTGAGCAGCATTACCCTTAGTTTTTTCTTTGTTTTGTTCTAGGGTGGTAGGTTTAGAATTTGAGCCTTGCCTAAAAAGGCACTATGGGGTGGCAAGAGCCTTTGCCAAAATCCGGAATCCCAGGGTGACAAGTGCAAGCCGTCCCTTGCGAAGCAGCGTGGCTTGTCCAGCATGTCATCCCAGGCAGACAGACATTGGATCCCCTTTGAATGACACCAGAGTTTAAGCCAATTGTTAAAGCTGATCATCTTATCTCTGTATTGTGGCATCATTCTTGGTGAAGGTAGGATACTGCTCAAGGTCAGGGTCATACCTGCTTGGGCTACATAATCAGAGAGCTCCTCTATGTCTCTTTTCATGTAGTCCAAGGAGGTACGTCTCAGGTCGTTAACACCGGCGTGGACAATGATTGAGTCGTACTTGTACCTGCTGTTGAGAGACCTGACTGCATGCGTTATGTGGCGGATTCTAGCACCCAACAGGCAGCTTACTGTGACCTTCTCCTTACTCAGTCTGGTGAGCGGGGCGTCAGTGTGTCTGACTATGGAGTCACCAATGACTAGTGTGTCTGGCATTGTGTTTGGCCTTAAGGGCTGTGACTGCTTGACACTCTGACTGTGTGGTCTATGTGTTTCAGGTGTTGTGTTCTGAGGTGGTAGTTGTTTGGGTGTCTGCTTTGGTGGCCTCTGCTGTTTTGGTAGATTTTTGATCAGAGCCTCCTAGTATGTCTTTGTGTGTTTATGTGTATGATTTGAGGTTGTGATGGTATTATGTGAGACTGGGTCTATAGTGTGTGTGGTTACCTTCTCCTCCTGTCTGGTCATGCCAGTCCTATGTTGAGAGAGCTCAGCCTCCAGTTTGGCCGTATAGTTGCATCTCTCGCATGTATTTGTGTTTTGTGGGAGGAGGAGAGGGTTGTCTGTGTACATGAGGCAATTGTAACATTGCCTCAATATTCCCAGGTTCACCAGCTGAGCAGGAGAGGACATTAGCAACTGATCCCTCGACATTCTAGAAGGAATAGACAGAAAAACTTAAGAAAAGGTTCTGGGGGATGTGGGTGACCGAGAAATGGGTTTTGTTTTTTGGGGTACTTTCTATAACAAGAGTGCTGTATCGAGGTGATAAGTACTGTAGGAGCAAGTGCTTCGCTATACAGATAGAGAATAGTCTACTTGGGAGTCAAGTAGAGATAATTTATAGTTGTAGGATACACTAAATAGAACAGTGGTATACTTTGAGGAAGGTAGTTTTAAGGGAAAATTTGAAGAGTGGACTTTAGGTAGCCCTAATAGTTTAAATCTGATTAACCGGCGCTGCCCTAGTGTGCAACGGTAGCAGCTCCGCTAAATCGAGCTAAAAGCAGCTAACGCGTGCTTTATAGCAGGGGCTGGAAAAAACAGGAAATGACCCAAAATGGCCGACAAATTACTAGTTGCTGCTTCTAACCACTCCTCTGAGGACAAACAAGCAGCTCAGTACTCCCCACTCCCACTGGTGAGTAAAGAAACTACCTCTGGCCACACAAGAAAATGGAGGAACACAGAAACCAAAGACAAAGCCCAGGGATCAGCAAAATCTGATCACTGGAACAACTAACTAGGAAAGTTTAGGTAAGGAGAAATATTTTTTGTTTTTTTTTTTTTTTTGCAAACAGACAGAAAAAATGCAGTAAATGCTTTGTTTTCGACTAAATTGCTATCAAAGGCTGGTACACTTGAGTGTATTAGCCTGTTTGTTACTTTTAAGCAATACTTTAGCCCACAAGTGCAATCAACAATATAAGCTCACAAAAACAGGAAAATAAGGTAATAAAACAGTAATATAGGCACAAACAGTAGTTGAAAAGCTCAAAAGATCGAAAAATGCAAACTAAAAAGTTTAAAAAATACTTATGATCAAGAAAGTTGCTTTTTCTGCTCTCTGCTGGCTTAGGAACTCTGCAGGGGACCATGAGGAGCTATGCCTAGTTCTCTAATGCCAGAAAAGCCTGCCAAAGCGTGCTTTATAGCAGGGGGCTGGAAAAAACAGGAAATGACCCAAAATGGCCGACAAATTACTAGTTGCTGCTTCTAACCACTCCTCTGAGGACAAACAAGCAGCTCAGTACTCCCCACTCCCACTGGTGAGTAAAGAAACTACCTCTGGCCACACAAGAAAATGGAGGAACACAGAAACCAAATACAAAGCCCAGGGATCAGCAAAATCTGATCACTGGAACAACTAGCTAGGAAAGTTTAGGAAAGGAGAAATATTTTTTTGGTTTTTTTTTTTTTTTTGCAAACAGACAGAAAAAATGCAGTAAATGCTTTGTTTTCGACTAAATTGCTATCAAAGGCTGGTACACTTGAGTGTATTAGCCTGTTTGTTACTTTTAAGCAATACTTTAGCCCACAAGTGCAATCAACAATATAAACTCACAAAAACAGGAAAATAAGGTAATAAAACAGTAATATAGGCACAAACAGTAGTCGAAAAGCTCAAAAGATTGAAAAATGCAAACTAAAAAGTTTAAAAAATACTTATGATCAAGAAAGTTGCTTTTTCTGCTCTCTGCTGGCTTAGGAACTCTGCAGGGGACCACGAGGAGCTATGCCTAGTTCTCTAATGCCAGAAAAGCCTGCCAAAGCGTGCTTTATAGCAGGGGGCTGGAAAAAACAGGAAATGACCCAAAATGGCCGACAAATTACTAGTTGCTGCTTCTAACCACTCCTCTGAGTACAAACAAGCAGCTCAGTACTCCCCACTCCCACTGGTTTGTAAAGAAACTACCTCTGGCCACACAAGAAAATGGAGGAACACAGAAACCAAAGACAAAGCCCAGGGATCAGCAAAATCTGATCACTGGAACAACTAGCTAGGAAAGTTTAGGAAAGGAGAAATATTTTTTTTTTTTTTTTTTTTTTGCAAACAGACAGAAAAATGCAGTAAATGCTTTGTTTTCGACTAAATTGCTATCAAAGGCTGGTACACTTGAGTGTATTAGCCTGTTTGTTACTTTTAAGCAATACTTTAGCCCACAAGTGCAATCAACAATATAAGCTCACAAAAACAGGAAAAAAGGTAATAAAACAGTAATATAGGCACAAACAGTAGTCGAAAAGCTCAAAAGATCGAAAAATGCAAACTAAAAAGTTTAAAAAATACTTATGATCAAGAAAGTTGCTTTTTCTGCTCTCTGCTGGCTTAGGAACTCTGCAAGGAACCACGAGGAGCTATGCCTAAATTGGTTCATGCATTTTGTTTCACTGCCTACAGTACAGCCTACTGGAAAAATGTTCAAACAATAAATTTAAAATGTGCTCTGTCTAACAAGTGTGCTGTATTATACAAGAAATATAATGTAATAAACTCAGGAAGGTGTATCAAAGAAAAGAACACATGTATGCTTCTTGTTTTGTGTGCAAGGGACCAATGATTTAAAAACAGCCCAAAGGTAATCTTTATCCACCACTGGCCAGATGCATTTTCTTTGGAAGTGGTGTGGGTTTCAATGCTGTTTCAATGAATGTGAGTTTCAAGGGCAGAGAAGTTTTAATGCCAAGTCTATTTTCATTGTGAGACAGTATTGCTTTATTTAGCAGATGCCTGTTAGTGTTTGTGCATTGTTGTGCTGCAAAATGTAAAAATAAAATCCAAATAATCATAGTAGAAGTAAAGCAGCATGCACACATTAGTGTTTATGGTAAATGGGGTGAAATAGCCAGGTAACGGGACATTGGAATGGCTGCAGGGAGACTCTGGTGCCATATTTTGGTTCTGTTCTTCGGTTTGCGTTTGAAAGTTGGTATCCCACAATTCCATTGGAGTGGGTGGGTTACATAATTATGTATGTAAATTAGATGTTAATCAGCGTACAGATTTGTACCTACTTTTCATGGGCCTTGTCCAGATTTTTGATGATTCCAGGTTGAGAGGTATGCTTTTGGCACAGAGCACACATGGCAAATCTCTTAAGGCAGCATGACCTCTTTCTTCCTGGATGCAAAACCCTTAGAAATAAAATGTGCCACATAGAAGGACTTTATGACCACACGGGCAATGTGGTGGTCAAAAGAGAGGTTGCTGTCAACCTGTGTTCCCAGATCTCTTATAACGCCTTGTGTGTTCAGTGGACAATCATCAATGTGGTAATTCATGGGAACCGGGTTTTTCCCAAAGGGGATAATGACACATTTTTTGGCATTGAGCTTAAGGCCATGGTTCTGACACCAGTAGTTGGTCTCAGTGAGACCTTTCTGTAGGATGTCAACATCACTTGGGGAGTTAATAGCTCCCAACTTGCAATCATCTTTGAACTTTGCCAGCTAGAGTCCCTTCGTGTTGGCCTGGACTTCAAAGAAGTAGATACCAAACAGAAAAGGACCCAGGATTGAACCCTGTGGGACTCCACTCGTGACTGGTGGGCAGTCTAACTTGGAGTCAGCTACTTTCACACTGTGGGTTCTATCTATGAGCCAGTTTGCAACCTACCGAATGATACAGGGGTTGATGCATAGCTTATTGAGTTTTTCTATGATTCCTGAGTGGGAATGGTATCAAAGGCCTTGATCAGATCAAGGTAGGCTGTATGAACCACCTTACCTTCATCCACAGCTCTGGTGACTGATTCAAAGAAGTTGAGCAGGCATAATCTACCCTTCAGAAAACCAAACAGTATGGGATACAGAGTTTGGAGATTCCCTATAGCCTTGTTTATTAGGTCCATGACGATGCGTTCCATAGCTTTGGATATCAGACACATCAGGCTAATAGGGCGATAGTTCCCAGGGTCTGTAGTCACTCCTTCGTGGAGAGGGATGACTGTAGCAGTGTGCCATTTGGTAGGGAAAAAGCCAGAGGTGAAGCTGTGATTGAATAGGGCACACAGGTGAGGTGCCATTTCAGTCTGTAGTTCATGTAGAACACTGCCAGGAATACTGTCAGGTCCCATAGAAGCTGTGTTCTTGGACTTGGACAGTGCTGTTTTAACCTGTGCAGCAGTAATACTGGGTGCCTGGCAATCTACTGGTATTGTGATAGATCCTTGGGGGGGGATAAAGTTGGCAATGATTCTGCCGGCCAGTATATTGACAATATCTGTTGGCTCAGTATAGAAGGTACCATTGTGCAATAGCAGAGCAAATCTGGGTATTGCCGTGGAGATCCTTTACATAATAATGTAGAAGGCCTTGTGGTTGTCTTTACTATCTTCTGCAATTCTGTTTTCATAGCTAGCTTTAGAGGATTTGATGAGGGATCTCAACTTTTTGTTGAGGCTTATAAGGGAGTTTTTCCAGTCTTGGGACTTCACCTTATTCTGCATCAGTTTCCTCCTTCTGTTGTAGAGTTTGTTTATGGCAGGAGACCACAAGATTTGCTTCCTTTTTATGAGGAGAGTGTCTTAGTTCTATTGGGTATGGTGAGATCCATGCATCTGTGTACGTGTTCGTAGAGTGCATTGGTGTATAATTTGGCAGTCATGCAAATAGTCTCCATTTGCATGGGTGCCGTGAAGTCAGCCACCTCTGTTTTTAGGAGCCCAAAGTTAGCTTTGGAGAAGGTTTTCATGCTGGGTACCTTTGCGGGGGGGGGGGGGTGGATTTCTAAGGTGATTCGTTTGTGGTCGGATCTAACCAGGGCGGAGATGACTACTGGTGTAGAAAAACGGTCGCCCATGTTAGTAATGGCCAGGTCAAGGATGTTGCTACCTCTGGTGGGGGTAAGAACGAGCTGGTCCAGGGCATTGGAATTAATCAACTCCAGGAAACATTGGGCAAGTGTATTCCCAGTTAATGGAGGGATAGTTAAAGTCTCCCAGTATGAGAGTATTAGGTTGGACCCTAATATTCTCCAGGGTGATTAGGAATGTGGAGCATGAGTCTTGGGACACGGATGGGGACCTTTAGCAGGCTATGACTCGAATTGCTGTCTTACCCAATGTTAGCTGCACCTGAAGTATCTTTGATGCATTATGTTTGGCTACCAGTCTGGAGGTGTGTGGATCCTTTATGAATATGGAAACACTATGACCTTTGGCACTTCGGTCCAAGTTCAGGGGCCGAAAGGTGTGGAATGAGTTATAGCCTAGTAGTGCAGGGGTGCTTTCTGCTGTCTTGAACCAGGTCTCTGTTACAGAACACACATTGATGTTCTCCATTTTAAGGAGTGCTTCGAGCGAGTGCATTTTGAGATTTAGACTTCTAGCATTGAGCAGCATGACCCTCAGATTGCATTTGTTTGTAGCTGTTTCGGTGGTAATTTGGTCTTTGGAACACCATCTAAAAAAGGCACTATAGGGGTGGCAAGGGGCCTTGGCCAGTATCCAGAAGCCCAGAGGTGACAGATGCAGGCCATCTCTGGCAAAGCATTGAGGGCTGTCATTCATTTCATCACAGGCAGACAGATACTGGATCCCCTTAGAATGACACCAGAAACTTAGCCAGGTGCTGAAATCAATAATTTTCTGCTTCTGCTGTGGTATCATTCTGGGTGATGGTAGGATGCTGCTCGGGGCAGGGTCATACCCGCCTGGGCTACATAATCCGAGACCTCCTCCATGTCTCTTTAAATGAAGTCCAGGGAGGTATGCTTCAGGTCATTCACATCCACATGTACAATGACAGAGTCATATTTCTATCTGTTCTTGTGGGACCTGAGTGCGTGCGTTATGTGGCAGATTCTGGCACCTGACAGGCAGCTGACTGTTACTTTCTCCTTATTCAACCTAGTGAGTGGGACATCAGTGTGCCTCACTATCAAGTCACCTATGACTAGTGTGTTGGGCATGCTGTTTTGCCTTGGGGGCTTTGGTTGAATGGCACACTGTTTAGGAGAGTTATGTGTCACATTATTAGTATTGTGTTGTGGTGGTCAAGTGCATTTCTGCCTTGGAGGTCTCTGCTGTTTGGGTAAATTTTTACTGAGAGCCTCCATGATAGTGGGTGTGTGGTTTGTGTTTTTATGTGAAGTCAGTTCTGGTGTGTGTTTTGGGGGGCTATGTGTTCAATGTGGTGTGGTACAAGTGTTGACCTTCTCCTCTTGACCAGCTATTCCGGTCTTGGGTGGAGAGTGCATGGCTTCCATTTTGGATATATAAGTGCATCTCTCGCAAGTCTGAGTGTTGGGAGGTAAGAGGATAGGGTTGTCGGTGTATATGAGGCAGTTGCTACATTGCCTCAGGATGCCCAAGTTCACCAGGTTAATAGGAGAAAGCACAGACACACACTTGCAGTTTCATCAGTCAAATGTTTGTTTGTCTGACTGATTTAAATCTTGTGATCTTCTATTGAACGTAATATTGGTTACTTTGACCGAAGGAATTGCCAAAGTTGATGTCACTGACGGGGTACACTGTATGTAAAAGTAAATGGGTTAGGACTGTTTATAAGTTAGGGTAAGGTTAGGTGAGCATATAGTTTTAGTGGCATTTGTGTGTATGTGACAGGTTGGGGGCTAGGAAAGGAGATAGTTTTAGTATTGTGTGTGTGTGTGTGTGTGTGTGTGTGTGTGTGTGTGTGTGTGTGTGTGTGTGTGTGTAAGTGTGTGTGTGTGTATGTGTGTTTGCGTGTGTAATACATGAATGTGTGTCTGAGTGTGTTTAGTGGTGCTGTTAGGGAAAGGATTTTTTCATAGGGTAATGTGCAGGTTTAGGGGCAAGTGGAGGGATGGGGTAGGCTAGGATTAGCACACATAAATAAAGTGGAGCAAGGGAAGTGAGACTGACTCAGGTTTGTCTCAGTGGTTACCTTAGACATAAACACTAGGTTAGGTCATAGTGACAGTTCATCTTATAGAAAATTAAGCATGGTGGATTTACACATAACGTGGAACCTATTTTAGAAGAAATTTTGATGCCCGTGCACTGGCCCAGTAATCAAAGAGCCTCAATCCTCACCACTAACACCAGTGAGGGGTGTGCACATTGAGAGGATGGCAAGTACACACACAGTAAAGTACAATTTCTCTTAAGAGCACAGAGAGATCAGAGTCAGTCTGGGGCTGTTTTTTCTCTTTCTCTCCAGATCCCCAATAAGACTCCCCTACTGGCACAGCTATAGAGTGGAGTCCCTAGCCAGGGTTCCAAGCCAAGTCCTCTCAGCACTCCCTCTGTCCAACCAGTCCTTTGTGTCCCTGCCCAAGTAGCTAGCACACACTTTGAGATTTGATTTATACACAAACACACACCTGGGGAAGGCTGTCACAGGTTTACTAGCTATGCCCCTTTCTGTCCAGACCATAAGGTAGTTAGCACTGCCACCAGAACCCCTACTTATCAGCTATTATAAGACCCTTCCCAAAGGGTGACCAATTCCACTGTGTAATGTTACTGTTATTCAAATGGTAAGTGTGACCAAACCTTTAAGGTTGTTCTAGAGTGGCCTATACAGTGTCACCAAATACATGCAAGTACTCTCAGAGCTTAAATATTTCTACACAAAATCAGCCACCATTAATACGTTTAAACATATTTAATAATAAATAATAAAACATAAGACAATACTCATTAACTTAGCACAGTGACAACAGAGTTTACAGTCACAGGAAATACTTTAAAATAACATAGTAGGACAGTCTCACATGAATATAGAAAACATCTACAATAATCTTGCTATATTCCTGTCTCTTTCTAAAAGAAACTATGTTCTAAATATCTTACTTACAGAGCAAGGCAAATACAGATGAGAAGTGCTGAATGGATGTTTACATATCCAGAGATAAATACAAAATGTACTCTTTCTCCGTGAGATAATTCTTAAGTTAATAATACACATTACTGCTGGGTTAGCTAGATGACAGCACTATTTGACACTTGCATCTAGTTCCCATGCTAAACAGATACCAACAGAAATTAACATGTCTCTATGAAAATACTTAACTCTTAGAAGCTTGCCAGAAACTGGAAGTCGTAAAACAATTACCTTGGAAAACAGTAATTACTTCTGTTTCAAACAACAGAAAGAATTTCCAGCTACAGATATTCGGTCTTCTAGCTCTGGTAAAACATTCATAAAATTCTTTATTTTCTCAGAGTTTGCAAGTTAACTCTGTGTATTCCAACTTTTACTATGAAACCATACATTTGCGTTGGCATATAATTTATCACATTTCTGCTCTTTTCCAACAGGGGGCACTGTGGTTACAATCTTGAAGCTCAGTACAGAAAAAGAAGTTATGTACCTACCATAATGTTCCATGTTAATTGTCTTCATCTCACCTTCCTTCTTGCTGTTTGGGTTCGGAGCTGATCTTCGGCTCCGACTCGGCCATCTTCTATAGCTCGAGAGCTGTTTACTGGCTCGATGCTACCCCTTATCCCAGAATGCCCAGCTTCAGCTACCCAGATCTCGTTTGTGATAGCGCACACTAGACAAAAGTAGAGTAACCATTTACTAAAACTGGTTGTCCAATACACCTAAACAAGGAAAGAGTTATAAATTACCTGGCATGTGAAGTAATAAAAGATGCTCAGCCAGTGAAAACAAAAGGGAACTCCTCACAATCCCCTAGGAAGGGGGAAGGAGGGAGGGACGCAAGAAGGAAGGCAAGATGAAGACAACTAACATGGAACGTTATGGTAGGTACATAACTTTTTTATGTTAAGTTATCCATCTCGCCTTCGTTCTTGCTGTTTGGGACAGCGTCCCTAGCACCTAAAATCCCGGGTGGCTCATTGGAACAAACTCTTCAGAACAGTAGAACCAAAGGAAGCTCTGCTCCGGGAGACCATATCTACCTTGTAATGAGAGATAAAAGTGTGGGGGGTTGCCCAAGTGGCAGCTGCACAGATTGAGTCTATGGGCAACCTAGACTGAAAAGCAACAGAGGTGGCTAATGCTCTAGTGGGAATGACCTTTTGGTTTAGCTGGTAGCTCTTTATTTTGTAACTGATAAATAAAGGCAATAGTATCAGATAACCATCTGGATAGGGTCACTTTAGAAACTGGAAGGCCTTGTTTGTAGAAAGCATAAGAGAGAAATAACTGGTCTGACTTTCTTTGTTCCTTAGTTCTATGGAGGTAAAAACGCAATTGTCTGTGTACATCCAATTGGTGGAGCTTGTATTCTGCCTTGTTGCTGTGATTAGGAAAGAAAACTGGGAGATCTATGGATTGATTTAAATTGCTCTCTGAGCAGACTTTAGGAATAAAGGATGGATTGGTCCTCAGAGAAACTCTGTCCTTGTGAAACACCAGGTAAGGAGGACGAACACATAGTGCTTGAAGTTCTGAGACACGTCTAGCTGAAGTGATAGCAACCAGAAAAAGTGTCTTCCAAGAAAGAAATTTTAAAGAGTATGATGCTGCCGGTTCAAAGGGAGGCAAAATTAAGGAGGCTAAAAGTAAACTGAGATCCCAAGGAGGGGGAGTATCTCTAACTGGGGGTCTAAGAAGAGATGTTCCTTTCATAAGGGCTTTGCAGAGCTTATGAGACATTATGCTAGAATTAAGCATACCAATATGAAAATTATAAATGGCAGCTAGTTGTACTCTAATGGTAGTGGAAGCTGCACCAGACTGAAAAAGCAGTGCTAGAAATTCAAGAATTTCATGGACTGGGGCTGAGAAAGGATCCAAATTTCTAGATTCTGCCCAGTAAGAAAATCGTTTCCATTTACTAGCATACATTTTCCTTGTAGTAGGCTTATGTGAGGAAACAATAATATCATGGACTGCTGGGGAGATATTGGAAAGCCTGGCTAAGGTTGAAAGTGGAGTAACCAAGCTGTGAGCTGGAGAGTTTGAAGGGATTGGTGCAACCTGCCTGATTGGTGAATCAGAAGATCTGGAACCGGGTCCAGAATCCACGGTTGATCCAGAAGGTGGAGGTGTAGGAACGGGAACCATATTTGTCGAGGCCAGTATGGGACAATGAGGATCATTTTGCAACCCAACGATTTTGCTTTCTGTATGAGTCTTGGAATTAGGGGAAAAGGAGGAAAAGCATAAAGGAGTCCCTGAGGCCAATCGTGGACTAGAGCATCTCTGGGTATATGACCTGAAAGAGGAAGAAGGGAGAAGTAGCTGCTGCATTTGTTGTTGAAAGGAGTAGCAAGTAGGTCCCAGCAAGGCTGTCCCCATTTGCAGAAGATAAGATTCACAACTTCCTGATTCAGAGACCACTCGTGAGGCATGAGGATAGCTCTGCTGAGCCTGTCCACTATAACGTTGGATTTCCCATGGATGTGCCTTGCTATCAGAAAACGTTGGGAGGAAATCGCCCATTGCCACAGTCTGAGTGCTTCTTGACAGAAGGGGTAAGACCTGGTCCCACCCTGTTTGCTGATGTACCACACCACTGACATGTTGTCCGTTTGGACTGCAATGGTCCTGGAAAGAAGAGAGTCTTGAAGGGCTTGAAAAGCTAGGAGAACCACTCTCATTTCTAGGACATTGATATGCAGATGGTACTTGTGAGGTTGTCAAGTGCCTTGGACTGTCCTGCTTAGATAATGCCCCCCCACCCTATCAGGGAGGCGTCCGTGGTCACTGTGGCTACCAGAGGGGGTTGTATGAAAGGTCTGCCCTGAATTACTAGTGGGGAGACCATCCACCAAGAAAGGTGCCTTTTGCATGTTTCTGTGATCAGGATCATGTGAGACATGGGTAGTTCCTGGAAAGACAACTGCGTGAAAAGAAGCCACTGAAGGATTCTCATGTGGAAACGCGCTAATGGGACAAGAAGAATTGCAGCTGCCATGGTGCCTAGAGCTTGGAGGACATGTCTGACTTGAACCCTTTTGCTCTGCATTAGAATTAACACTTGTTGACGAATAGTGGAAACTCTTTCCTGTGGTAATCTTGCAAATATTTCTTTTGTGTTTAATTCTGCTCCTATGTATGTAATAGACTGACAGGGCAACAAGGCAGATTTTTTTGAAATTTACTGTAATGCCTAGTTGAGTGCATGATGTGATTGTATAATCTCGTGCCTCTAAGAGTTGACGCCTGGTGGCACCAGTCAGGAGCCAGTCGTCTAGATAGGGAAACATCTGGAATCCTTGATGCCTCAGGTGAGGTGTGACTATTGCCATACACTTGGTGAACACCCTGGGGGCTGAGGTGAGACCAAAGGGCAGAGCTCTGAACTGGTAATGACTGGCCCCTACCAGGAAGTGAAGAAATTTCCTGGAGCGACTGTCCAGTATGGTAGTACGAGTCCTGAAGATCTGTCGAGCACATCCAGTTGTCCTGACCCAGAATAGGGAAAATGGACTGCAGTGTCACCATCCGGAACTTTTCTTTTTGTACAGATTTGTTCAATCTGCTGAGATCCAGTATTGGTCTCCAGTCCCCTGTCTTTTTTGGTACTAAAAAGAATCTTGAGTAACTTCCAGATCCTAGTTGGTCTGCAGGAACTTCTTGAATGGCTCTTTTTTCTAGCAGTCTTGAAACTTCTGTGATTGTTTGATCCCTTAGATTGGGTGGGACATCTGGGATGGGCTTTTTTGATTCTATGGGGGATTGATGGAAGGGAATTTTGTAAGCTCCGGATATGATGGATAGTACCCATCTGTCTCTTGTTATATTTTGCCAGGCTTTTGGGTACAGCAAAAGGCTTCCCCCGACTGCCTCCAGAGGTGAGCAGTCGGGCAACCCTTCAGGGATGCTGGAAGGGTTTGGCAGAGAAAGTTTCTCTGTCACCCTGGTTTTGCGGTCCCCCTTTGCCATGAGGGTGGCATCTCTTATTGTTGTTTTCCCCTCTGCCCCTGGGGGAAAAATCACCACATGTGTCAGGCAAGGGTCCCTGGGATTTTCGGAACCACATCATTCTGCTTTTCTGACCCTTGGGATAAGGTCTGGAAGGAGTGGAAAAATGGACTCCCATGGCAGAGAGAGTCTTGCCTTCCTGCTCACACCTGGTCAATGTGTCTTTCACCTGAGGCCCAAACAGAAAAGAGCCATCAAAGGGAGTATTGGTGAAGGACACTTGAAAGGGTTCCGTAAACTGACACAGCCACATCCAAATATGTCTCCTGAGAGCCACACCTGTCCCTGCGGCTCTGCTCGCTCCATCGGCTGCATAGGAAATCAGCCTCATGGAGGAATTAACTATGGAATTAAGAGTTGCAAGCTGAGAAGCTACTTTGGTTGGTGATCCCTCAGCTGTAGGATCTTGAAGGGTATCTCCAAGCTCTTTCAGGAGATCCCTTTAAAGACGTGTAAAATGGCATAGATAATTCAGGGACCTCATTGAAAAGGTCGCTGAAGCAAACATTCACTTTCCATATCTGTCCATCGCATGAGACTCTTTGTTCGGAGGATGAACAGATGAAGAGGTCTCTGCTAACTCTTTCTTGGTGGCTGCTGCTACCACCATGGCATCAACGGGCACCCCTTTGGAGATGAATTGCTTGTCCTGGGGGGCTGTAATAAATTTATTTGGTCTCCTTGGAGTAGGTTACACAGAATCTGGATCTGACCAAGCCTTTCAAGCCACTACAGACATGAGTGGATCGAAAGGAGGAGATACTCAGGAGGTGGAAGGTCGGGAACCAAATGTGTCCAGGTATACAGACTCCTCCTTGGTAGGGGCTAGGGAAGTCCAGTCCCTCCTCTGCCTAAGCATTTCAAAGATGTCCGAAAAGGAAACATCTTCAGAGGGAATCCTTGGGGACCCTTCCGATTCATCCATGTCTGTATCTGAAGTGACAGACTCAGGGAAGTCTATGTGCTTCCTCTTGCACTTCTTCTTCTGGGGAGGCTCCTTCGAGTGATCAGGGGAGGCTTCGGAAGAAGAGGGATCACCCAATGGGATGTCCTGGGGCACAGGTTCCCTATGCTTGGGGTCTGGAGAAGGAGTAGAGGTTGGAACAGACACCACGGGGGGAGGAGCCGATGGAATTGTCAGTAGAGCTGTCTCAGGTGACAGCACACTCCACATGACCTCAAAGGCATTCTGACCTCTAGGCAGAGAAATCTCTGGCTCCAAAGAAACAGGAGTCTTTCTCCACATCAAGGGTGATGGCTCCGAGGCCGATGTTGGAGCCGAGCTCATCTGAGTCGAAGCTCCGAGGGGGAGAACGGGGTCGGACAAGGGTCCAATGCCACTCCCCCCCCCCCGGAGCTGATGAGAGAGCCTCGGTGCCCAGATCCCTCGATAGAAGGTACAATTGAGGTAATCAGAGCCGAAGTCAGAACCGAAGGAGAGATGATGATCGGCGCCGACGGTTCTACTACCTGCGGATCCATGGTCTCCAGCTCCAAGCTAAATGTAGTCAGTGGAGGAATAGAAATAGAGGTGGTTGCAGCCGATACCTGTTGAGGTGGGCTGGACAGAATTTTTGCCAGTGCCTGTGACTTAAACAATCTACTTACTACTCTCTCCACATCATGATCAGATAATCTAGAGGATTGAGAGGAGTGGGATAAATGATGGCTACTTTCACTCTGTAAGAAAGGTGACTGAGGTGCCGAGTGGATGGACTCCAAGGATGGAGACCTCAGTCTCTTATGGCTCCAAGACGGCTCCGAAATAGCAGATGGAGCCGATGGAGGAGGTGCCAGCCAGTACCGACATACTTGGTTGGTCAAGTAAAGGAGTCGGCTCCGAAGGTGGAGCCGACGGCTTGACAGACTTAGGAGATTTCGTTGGCTGAGTACTTTTAGCCGGATAATCCTGAGGCTTCAATAATCCCCGAAGGATTCATTTGTTTTTGTGCTCCTGCAGGACCCTTGGACTAAAAGTCTGACATATAGAACAGGAGTCCTGCAGGTGAACAGTGCCCAAACAATATACACAACTAGTGTGCCCATCTGTCAAAGACATTTTCTGACAGCATGAGTCACACCTTTTAAAGCCAGATACTGTGATATCTTTAGACATTATAGTAGCAACAACCACAACAACAATAATGAAAAACTATACTATAAAAAACAAGAACAAATAGAATTTTTTTTTTTTTTTACAGTTAAGGAATAGAAGGAAATCCTCTAATTTAAACAGCTATCCTGGGTGGGGGGGGATACTCTAATTTAAACAAGTTCAAGAGAACAGAAGGCCTGAGAGTTATTGAGCGATGGCCAACAAAGCTAAAATACACAAGAATGCAATAAGGGATAAAGGAATATTATCTAGACAAAAAACAGACAAATACTTGACAAACTTTCAAGAATAAACAATATATAATAGAAAAAGATTATACTAAGCCTGAGCCAGTAAGGAAGCAACCTCGCAGCTGAAGCTGCAAATGAGATCTGGGTAGCTGATGCTGGGCATTCTGGGATAAGGGGTAGCCTCGAGCCACTAAACAGCTCTCGAGCTATAGAAGATGGCCGAGTCGGAGCCGAGGATCGGCTCTGAACCCAAACAGCAAAAATGAAGGCGAGATGGACAACTTAACATCACATAGTTTTCTTACATTTTTAAGGCAAGCATACAAATCATATTACTATTCCCAAATGACATTAAATTATTTACAAAATTCTATCTAGCTGGGCTGGCAGAGTCACGTTTCTCCCCTCAGTGAGAACTCAAGCTAGTTTTTCAAGTGTCACTTGAGAAACGTTGCTTGAGAGGGTTGAGCCTATCTGGGAATACCTTACCCCATTACCTGTCTTGAGAGCCCATCTGCATTGGCATTGCTAATCCCACTGTAGTGCTGCACTGACATATCATATGCTTGCAACCCTAGGCTCCACCTTAGCAACTTGGCATTTTGCTGGCTGGTTTGATGTAACTATGTTAGAGGATTGTGATCTGTAACTACAATTAATTTTCTTCCATACAGATAAGGCTGAAGTTTCTGCAGTGCCCACACTATGGCTAAACATTCCTTTCTACAGCTGCATAGCATTCCTCCTGGGGTTGGAGCATATGACTGAGATAAACCACTGGGAGCTCTTCTCCTCTGAAAAAATCTGGCTAAGTACAATCCCCACCCCATGATTTGAAGCATCTACCTGCACAACAAATGTTTTGCTGTAATCTGGACTGGCCAACACAGGGGTCCTCCCAAAGCTTATTTAAGCTTCTGGAATGTCTGCTCACATGCTGGGGTCCACACTACCTTATCTGGCTGGTTTTCCTTGTCATGTCTGTGAGGGGAGCAGCTATGATACTATAACTGGGGGCGAACTTTCTGCAGTACCCTGCTGTCTCTAAGAATGCCCTCACCTGCTTTTTGGTAACAGGTGCAGACCATGCTTAAATGGCTTCCACTTTGGCAGATTCTGGCCTACTCTTACCACTCCCCATTCTATGTTCCAGGTAGGAGACCTCAGCCATACCCACCTGACATTTGCTGGGCTTAATGGTCAACCCTGCCCTATTTAGTCTGCCCAGCACCTCTCTGACATGCTGAAGGTGCTCTTGCCAGGAATGGCCAAGGTAAGCAAGGGTAAAATCTCCTGCTAGGATATGATCTACCAGCCTCTGGAAAGTCACTGGGGCATTTTCATCCCAAAGGGCATCTTTGTGAACTCATACAAGCCAAAAGGAGTCAAAAAAGCTGACTCTTCTCTAGCATTGGGAGTCAAGAGCACATGCCAGTAACCCTTGGTAAGATCAATGGTGGTAAGATACATAGCCCCACCCAGCTGCTCTAGGGTCTTCTGTCCTAGGCATGGGGTAACATCAGACTCTGTGTGACTATTTAATTTCCTATAGTCCACACAAAACCTGATGCTGCCATCCTTCTTCAGTATCAGCACCACTGAGGAGGCCCAGGGACTGCTGGACTCCTGAATTACCCCTAGTTCCAACATTTCCTGTATCTCATCCCTCACAGCTTGTTTGACTCTCTCAGGCACCCTATAAGGGGCCTGCTCAATAGGCCTCTGGGGTCCTGTATCCACATGTTGCTGCATCAGGTGGGTGTACCCTGGTTTCCCAGTGAACATGTCCTCAAACTCCTGTAACACTGCTCAGATTTCTCAAACCTGGTTAGGGGATAGCTGCTGGGACATTACTACCCCTTCCATTGAGGCGTCAGCCCAAGCCTCACTGAGGAGATCAGTCACCAGATCTCCCTCAGACTCTTCCTGCAATCCACTGCACATACTCCGCATAAGTGCCTCCCTATCATGGTAAGGTTTCATCATGTTACCATGGTACAATTTGTGCCCCTGCCTCCTGCCTAGCAGTACTACAATGTAGTTAACATCACTGAACTTCCTTACCACATTGTATGGTCCTTCCCAAGGTGCCTGGAGCTTGTTGTGTCTGACAGGAACAAGAACCATTACCTGCTACCCTACAGCATACTCTCTAGCTCAACCATTCCTGTCATACCAGATCTTTTTCTGCTGTTGGCCTTCTGCCAGGTTCTCCTGGGCCAAGCCCATGAGTTCGCTAACCCTTGTCCTGAGGTTTAGGACTTATGCCACAACAGACTCCTTGTGGGATTCACACTCCCCCTCTCACTCATTTCAAATTAAATCTAGAGGCCCTCTCACTCTATGCCCATACAATAACTCAAAGGGTGAAAAATCTGTGGATTCCTGGGGAACCTCTCTGTAAGCAACCAACAAATGGGGCAAATATTTATCCTCTTAAACTTGTCTGCAAAAGCCCTAGCATGGACTTGAGTGTAAAGTTTAACCTGTCAACAAGACCATTAGTCTGGGGATGGTAGGGGTGGTCTTTAGGTGCTGCACCCCACAGTGCTTCCACAGACAAGCCAGCACGTCCGACATAACATTGGCACCTCTGTCAGTCAGTATTTCTTTTGGGAAACCTACCCTGCTGAAAATCTCTAAAAGCATTTGCCACCTTTTCCTCCTCAATGGAGGACAAAGTCACTGGCTCAGGGTATCTTGTAGCATAATCTACTACCACTAGGATATACTTTTTCCCTGTGGAACTTGGGGTACTCAGAGGCCCTACAATATCCATAGCTACCCTCTGAAATAGCTCCTCAATCACAGGCAAAGGCATCAAAAGAACTTTCACCTTGTCTCCTGCCTTGCCTACCTTTTGACACTGCTCACAGGTTCTGCAGTATCCTGTTAGATCTCTGGAAATCCCAGGCCAATAAAAGTTCTGCAGAATACATCTCACTGTATGCTTTATGCCTATATGATCTGCAAAGGGAACATCATGGGCTATGGTTAAAGTGCCACATGGTAGGCTCCAGGCATTACCAACTGCTGTATCCTCTCACCCTCTAGCCCTCCCTCAGGGGTCCACTCTCTATACAGTAACCCTTTGTCCCAGTATACAGATCTCCCTTCCCTTGAGAATCAGGTGCCTCACTAGCTACCTCTGTCAGGTCTTGGAATGTAGGGTCTGAGAACTGAGCCTATCTCAACTCACTCTTTGTAACCCTTTCCAGCTCCCCTTCCACAGGAAGTCTGGCATCCTCTGACAGCGGTGCCTCACTGTCAGCCTGGGTACTACCACTCACTTCTGCCCTTCAAGTCACTCTGTCCAAGGGAACAGCAGTACCAACAAGCAGCTGCGGCTCACCTTCAGTCTTACTGCTACAGGGTAGCTCCCTCCTGAAATAACCACCTCACCAGTCCTGGCTGCAAGTATGCAGTCTGTCTGGGTCTCCCCCAGGCAACCAGACCCACATGCTTGTCTCCAAGTCTGACTGTGTGTAACTGCATGAACACACAGTACTGCATTATCAAAATCATTCCCTATGTGGACATCTACAGGGATATCATCAAACCCACCTACTTGCTGGCTTCCTTTTCCACCCTCCCAGTCAAGGTGAACCCTAGCCAAAGGTATTTGGAATAGGGTCCCTCCTAAACCTCTGACTGGAGTAGACTGCCCAGCCAAGTAGTGATCCTCTATAATCATTGCAGGCTTCACAATGGATATGTCAGAAGCTCTCTCTCTCTCTCTTGGCAATGGTCTCTGTCATTCGCTAAGATAGGATATAACCTCTTGTGGTAGTTTGGTACCCTTGTTGTCTCAAGAAAACCTACTGTTGGCATTTTTGTCATTCCCACTTACTGGCTCTGCCAAGTTTTGTTCCCCACCTTGCCTCCATGGCCCCACAGGATGCATTTAAAACATTTAACCCTAGGTCCTGGAGATGTACCTGGGCAAGTGGCTTCCCCTGCTACTGTCAGATTCTGTTGGGGCAGTCTGGGCTACCCACCATGGGTTCTCTTAGACCCATAAGCAGCATTGGGTGTCCCTTTCCTTTGCAGGGATTCCCTGCTTGCTAGGTATAGGTCTCCCTTCTTCCCCAACTCATCTGCAGTAAGACATTGTCTGTCAGCTAACCAGATCTTTATGTCCTCAGGCAAAGTGCTAAGGGCTTGTTCCCTCACCAAAAGGTCTGCCAGCCCTACAGAAGTGGTGACCTGACATCCACTCATCCACCTATGAAAGTAAGTATTTAGTTCAGCAACATATTCACACACACTTTATCTGCCTTGTGTCTATGCTCATGAAACTTCTTCCAATAAGCTTCAGGTGTTAGCTTAAAAAATTCTAGAAAACAGTTCTTTACAAAGAAAGTTTGGATAGAACACTTACAGCCTTACCATGGAGTAACGGGGTCAGGAAGCTTACCCAGAGACCTTGGTCAGCATTATACTGCTTGTATACCCTCTCAAATATATGAATGAAACTATCAAAATTATCCCCCTCTGTAAAGTGTGGAAGAAATCTACTGACCTTTATTGATCCTGGGGTTCGGTTACTCCCTTCCCCATTACCTCCATGACTCTGGCGAAGAGTCAGCATCTCCTTTTCATGTTGCCTCTGCCTCTCCTTCTCCTCAGCTTTCAGGCATAGCAGTTTCTCATTCTCCTCTGTCTCTAGATGCCTCAGTCTCTCTACTGCTTCCCATTTCCAAACACTTGGCCTCCAGCTCAAGTCTCTAACTCCAGATGGATTTTGAAGTCCTCTGTAGAAAGGTTCAGCTGTCCATTCTCTGAGTATTGTACATCTCCACAGCCAGTCTGATTGTCCTCCTAGTTGCTATTCTCGGATGCAGCTGTGACTAAAGCTGCAATCATGTCTGCTTTACTTAGGTTTCCAAGTACCAGTCCAATAGCCTGGCACATCTTAGCCAATTGGCTCCTTGTCAGCTGGCCATACTCCTCTGCTGATATGCTTGCCTGCACTCCTGACTAACTAACCTAACAAAAGAAATAAAACAATTGTGATATGAGCTCGGAATGCTCACTGCATGGCTGATTTAGAGTACAAAAACACCTTTAGTGATCACTGTACACAAGCTACAGGAATTCAATATCCACACCACTACAAGCCGATTAATATGTGACATAGCTAACTCATCACTATCAGCCAATTAATATTTGATGTGGATATCCAACCACTGCCAAACAATTAATATGTGACACCTGTGCACTGGCCCAGTAATCAAGGAGCCTCAATCCTCACCACTAACACCACCGAGGGACGTGCACATTTGGAGGACGACATGTACACACGCAGTAAAGTACAATTTCCCTTAAGAGCACACAGAGATCACAGTCAGTCTGGGGTTGGTTTCTACCTTTCTCTCCAGATCCCCAGTAAGACTCCCCACTGGCAGAGCTATAGAGTGGAGTCCGTAGCCAGGATTCCAAGCCAAGTCCTCCCAGCACTCTCTCTGTCCAACTAGTGCTTCGTGTCCCTGCCCAAGTAGCTGACACACACACACACACACACACACACACACACACACACACACACACACACACACACACACACACACATACACAAACACACACTTTGACATTTGATTTATACACAAACGCACACCTGGGGAAGGCTGGCACAGATTTACTAGCTATGCCCCTTTCTGCCCAGACCATAAGGTAGCTAGCTCTGCCACCAGAACCCCTACTTTTCAGCTACTATAAGGCCCTTCCCAAATGGTGACCAATTCCACTGTGTAATGTTACTGTTATCCAAATGGTAAGTGTGACCAAACCTTTAAGGCTATTTTAGAGTGGCCTATACAGTGTCACCAAATACACGTGAGTATCTAAGAGCTTAAATATCTCTACACAAAATCAGCCACCATTAATAGGTTTAAATATATTTAATAATACGTAATAAGAGCACAAGACAATACTCATTAACTCAGCACAGTGACAACAGAGTTCACAGTGACAGGAAATACTTTAAAATAACATAGTAGGACAGTCTCACATAAATATAGAAAACGTCTACACTAATCTTGCTATATTGCTATCTCTAAGAAAAAAAAACGTTCTAAATATCTTACTTGCAGAGCAAGGCAAATACAGATGAGAAGTGCTGAATTGATGTTTACAGATCCAGAGACAAATATAAAATGCACTCTTTCTCTCTGAGATAGTTCTTAAGTTAATAATACACATTACTGCTGGGTTAGCTAGATGACATCACTATTTGACACTTGCATCTAGTTCCCATGCTAAAGAGATACCAACAGTATTTGACATGTCTCTATGAAAAATACTTAAGTCTTAGAAGTTGACAATTCTCTCTTAGAAGCTTGCTAGAAACTGGAAGTTGTAAAACAATTACACTGAAAACCTGTAATTACCTCTGTTTCAAACAATAGAAAGAATTTCCAGCTGCAGACATTCTGTCTTCTAGTTCTGGTAAACACACTCATAAAATTCTTCATTTATTTTGTCAGAGTCTGCAAGTTAACGCTGTATATTCCAACTTTTACTATGAAACCATACATTTGCATTGGCATATAATTTATTCACATTCCTGCTCTTTTCCAGCAGGGTGCACTGTGGTTACAATCTTGAAGCTCAGTACAGAACATATAGTTTTCTTACATTTCTAACTCAAGCATATAAATCATATTACTATTCACAAATGACACAAAATTATTTACAAATTCTATCCAGCTGGGCTGGCAGTGTCACAAAGTTCATAGGTTCATAGATGTATACTAGGCTAACAACCACTAGGGCCTTTATAAGCCTTGCCATGCAACCCAAAATGTGTCCCACAAGTTATATGTTTTAAACTTTTATATAGGGGTGTTTTGTTAGTTACGACATAATTTACTTGTCCATCAGAGATGTGGGTGACAGACTATGGCTGCATTTTTATTTCCCATCCAGTGGTCCAAGCTACACTTAAATAGGGTTAGGGAGGGACTTTGCTTCACACAGATGGGGAGTCTGTTCCAGAGAAAGGGAATTCTCTAAGATACGCATCTGTCTCTCCAACATGATGTATTTATGTTGCAAGCAAAATTTAGGTCTGTTAATCTAGTAATTCTGATGTTGTTTGCTTTGTGGATGTTCAAAAAGTTCATCAGTAGAGTGCACGCACACACGCATGCTCAGACACACACACACACACACACACACACACACACACACACACACACACACACACACACACACACACACACGTGCGCGCGCGCACACACATACACTAAGTAATGGCCACTAGCAAGAATATTTTCAAGATAAATATTTCAAGTCTGCAGGGCAGCTGGTTCAAAATGAGTAGAAGTCAGATTCCGTAAAACAAAGTGCAAATATGAAATAGTGACAGGATCCTTGACAGAAAGTCAAACAAGGCAAGTGCTTTACAAGAAGACTGTGCATACCTAATGCTAATCTAATGATAAGGAATTGGAATCGCAATTAAAAATCATAGATGGCAACTAGTTCCATCTTAATAAATAGCATAATTCTTTGTGAAAGAACTGATAGAGATAGCCTAACACTGCAAGCATTAGGGCTATTAAGGAATTTAATCCTTTGGAAATAGCACATTTGTGAAAATATGTCTCTTTACTTGTATACATTTTCTGTATGAAGCTCAGAATAAGACATCATAAGGGAAAGTTCAAAGGAGTCTTCCATAACATTTCTGGATCAGAGCATCCTGTAACATTCCCCAGAACAGGGATGAGGAAAAGAAAGTTGTACATGGTGTTGTTTGGGCATGTGCAAACTATGCAGCAAGGTTTCTCTCAGCAATGAAAATACTCTTTGCAACTGATGGGTTATGGGAAAACTTACCAGCATCAATGAACAGTGAATAAGCATGTCCAATACAGAAATGGCTTTCTTTGGAATATGCCTGGCAATCCTAAAGTGGTTTGTTGACACAACGCATTTTTCATATTTTTTAACAAAGAAAATCCATCCAAGATTGAAGTGCAAATAAAACCCATACTTGCAGTCACCAGAAGTAAAACCCAATGTCCTCCTGCACTTCATCTGTTTACCTATAAAAATTCAAAATTTCAGGCACTCTTCATGCCAGCCCATGAGATATAGTGATACCATGACTGTGACTGAATAATATGAAATACTAAGGTTTGTAACAGAAAAATCCTGTCCAAAAGTGTTTGCTTCTCCTATACCTGTACCAGGCAGTGGTATAGCCTCAGGGAATGTGTCTGACCCTCATGTCATGCATAGGTGTGGTACTTTCACCACACCAAGTGACCTGGAGGCAAAAGAAGGTGAGTGGTCCAATACCCTGACCAAGGCTACTGTGGAGTCACAAATGTACTAAAATGGCCGTAGTACATAAACTCAGTTAAAGATTCACAAATTACCATAAAACACATTTCAAGTAATAAAATTCCCAGGAAATCAACAACTGGGTTATAATCAAGTGTATAAGCCTTACTGTGCTAGTTAAAGTAAAAAAAAAAACATTTCTGTTCAGAAAAAGAAATACACTATTCAAGCACTGATATGAAAAACAGAGGGATGAAATAATTCTTATCTGAGCTCAGCAGCTAAAGAGATCCAGAGTAAGGAGCAGTCTTCTAAGACATCTTTCTCTTACTATGGCCCTAGAACACTGAGAGGGGACTTATGCCTGACCTATAAGGCATTGTCTGATCTAGCCCTGATGAAAATGTTACAGATTTGCAAAAAGAATTATACAAGGGTTACACGTTCCATGGACCTGAACCTTATTTGTGACTCTAACAGAACTTGCTGGAGAGACGGATTCATATCCTAGAGGCTACCTCACTGATGGAATACATTTCCCATCTTTGTAAAACGAAACTCGTCTCTCACTCTCTTCAAGAAGAATTTGGATAAATGGATGGGGAACCATAAATTCACTCCTGAGGTACTGCCCATGTCCCTTATGGACAGAGGCAATCTGTAAATGATTCAGGGTCCAACACCCAAAGACCCACTACCTGATACTATCCCATCTCGTATCTGGGGAATTAAGATACAATATCGTCATATCCTGGGCATTATTGGCTAGGCTTGTAAAGGCTCTTGTACCAGTAGCCTAGTAATAAACTTGAATGTATGAACTCACTGCCGCAGTAGCATTCAGACTATATGGGTTGACTACCAAAGGCTATCCACCTGGGAAGAGAAAGGATATGGATCTATGAGCTCCTGGAGAATGGCTCTAGCTAAGTCAGTACTGGATCTAGAAAAAGGAATGCAGTATGAAATGCCTTGTAAAGGTATGTGCAAAGGACCATGTAGTTACTTCTGGAAAGTTTCAAGAGTCTACCCCTTTTCAATATGCCATCAAAGAAGACAAAATTATAGTATAATGCACATTGATACTACCTGGAACTGATTTACTATGGTGGGTATAACAAAAGGCAATAGCCGAGGAACACAAAATTGCATAGTTTGTTATAACACAGGTCGCTCTTTCTCAGTCTCAACATCAGAAATAAATAGCTGATCAGCTTTTCTAAAGGATTTGGTTCTGTAAGGATAGCACCCGAGCTGCCTATGCATGTCCAGAGTAAGTAGAATTCTTTCTCCCCGGTTCTGAGGGTCAGGATAGAACACTGGCAGACTGATGGCTTGATTCAAGGTAAACTGTAAAACAACCATAGGGATAAATGAAGGGTTTTTTTCTTAATGACACCCTATCCTTAAGGATAACAAGATAGGGTTCAATCACCATGACAGCTTGCAACATGGATATTCCTCTTGCAGATGTCAAAGCAATATGAAGAATATTAAGTACAAGTTCATATGGAGATGTGGTTAACTTTACCATCATAAAGTTAAGATCCCATAAAGAAGCAACCTGCTTGCACAGTGGTCTCAGGTGTAACACTCCTTCCAAAACTGTTAAACCAAAAACATTGACGAAAATGAAAGATCCTTGGGCAGACATGCTGAAATGGCTGAAAGATGTAACTTGATAAAGGAGTACAAAAGGCCAGAGGCTGGTAACTCACGCAAATATTTGACCACCAGTGATAGATAATCCCTGATAGGGCAATGGCCATTGACTAGGCACCAATTAGAAAAAAACTGTTCCACTTGCCAATGTATGATTTTTCTAGTAGCAGGATTTTACTCCTTTAGCACCTGCTGCATGTCCACTGAAAAGAGGTGCTAAAAAGGCATTAGAATTGAATTTCCCTGGCAGTTAATTGAAGATTTTGAGACTGGGTGCATCAAACTCCCACTGTCTTGTGTGAGTAGGTCCAGTCTGTGAGGAAGCTTCCTGGTAATTGTCCTTGGTTAATTCTATAAGAATGTAGAACCAATGTTGCCTCAGCCAAAAGGAGGTCACAATAATTATTTTTGTAGAGTTCTTCTGAAAGTTCAGAATTACCCTGGATCTCAGTGAAAAGGGTAGGAATACATAAAATGACATTTTCTTACAAGGGAAAGAAAAGGCAAATGTTTTGAAAGGAGGGACACATGTCTACTTGAGGTGTTTCTCACAGATGGATCAAATCTTGGAAGACCCCCTCTTTCAATTTCCATTCAAGTGTTACTCTGGCAGAAAGTAAGATGCTTGGAGAGTTAAAAGTGTTGAAAGCTTACTTCCAAGCAATCATAGACAGCCTGCCTAGAGAGAACAACCTTATGTCTCTTGCTAGTTGATGCACCACATCCCAGTGATGTTGTCTGTAATCACTTGGATTGGCCATGGAGACCAAAGGCGATGAAGAGATTTTAATGCATTGGTCACAGGCAATCTCTATTTTAAACGTATGTGCTTTGGTCCATCTGAAGAATACCACAGGCCTTGCACCTTTATCCCCAAGGAAAATGCCTCTCAAGCAAAATCTGGTAGGGGCTAGGGAAGTCCAGTCCCTCCTCTGCCTAAGCATTTCAAAGATGTCCGAAAAGGAAACATCTTCAGAGGGAATCCTTGGGGACCCTTCCGATTCATCCATGTCTGTATCTGAAGTGACAGACTCAGGGAAGTCTATGTGCTTCCTCTTGCACTTCTTCTTCTGGGGAGGCTCCTTCGAGTGATCAGGGGAGGCTTCGGAAGAAGAGGGATCACCCAATGGGATGTCCTGGGGCACAGGTTCCCTATGCTTGGGGTCTGGAGAAGGAGTAGAGGTTGGAACAGACACCACGGGGGGAGGAGCCGATGGAATTGTCAGTAGAGCTGTCTCAGGTGACAGCACACTCCACATGACCTCAAAGGCATTCTGACCTCTAGGCAGAGAAATCTCTGGCTCCAGATAAACAGGAGTCTTTCTCCACATCAAGGGTGATGGCTCCGAGGCCGATGTTGGAGCCGAGCTCATCTGAGTCGAAGCTCCGAGGGGGAGAACGGGGTCGGACAAGGGTCCAATGCCACTCCCGGAGCTGATGAGAGAGCCTCGGTGCCCAGATCCCTCGATAGAAGGTACAATTGAGGTAATCAGAGCCGAAGTCAGAACCGAAGGAGAGATGATGATCGGCGCCGACGGTTCTACTACCTGCGGATCCATGGTCTCCAGCTCCAAGCTAAATGTAGTCAGTGGAGGAATAGAAATAGAGGTGGTTGCAGCCGATACCTGTTGAGGTGGGCTGGACAGAATTTTTGCCAGTGCCTGTGACTTAAACAATCTACTTACTACTCTCTCCACATCATGATCAGATAATCTAGAGGATTGAGAGGAGTGGGATAAATGATGGCTACTTTCACTCTGTAAGAAAGGTGACTGAGGTGCCGAGTGGATGGACTCCAAGGATGGAGACCTCAGTCTCTTATGGCTCCGAGACGGCTCCGAAATAGCAGATGGAGCCGATGGAGGAGGTGCCAGCCAGTACCGACATACTTGGTTGGTCAAGTAAAGGAGTCGGCTCCGAAGGTGGAGCCGACGGCTTGACAGACTTAGGAGATTTCGTTGGCTGAGTACTTTTAGCCAGATAATCCTGAGGCTTCAATAATCCCCGAAGGATTCATTTGTTTTTGTGCTCCTGCAGGACCCTTGGACTAAAAGTCTGACATATAGAACAGGAGTCCTGCAGGTGAACAGTGCCCAAACAATATACACAACTAGTGTGCCCATCTGTCAAAGACATTTTCTGACAGCATGAGTCACACCTTTTAAAGCCAGATACTGTGATATCTTTAGACATTATCATAGCAACAACCACAACAACAATAATGAAAAACTATACTATAAAAAACAAGAACAAATAGAATTTTTTTTTTTTTTTACAGTTAAGGAATAGAAGGAAATCCTCTAATTTAAACAGCTATCCTGGGGGGGGGGGACACTCTAATTTAAACAAGTTCAAGAGAACAGAAGGCCTGAGAGTTATTGAGCGATGGCCAACAAAGCTAAAATACACAAGAATGCAATAAGGGATAAAGGAATATTATCTAGACAAAAAACAGACAAATACTTGACAAACTTTCAAGAATAAACAATATATAATAGAAAAAGATTATACTAAGCCTGAGCCAGTAAGGAAGCAACCTCGCAGCTGAAGCTGCAAATGAGATCTGGGTAGCTGATGCTGGGCATTCTGGGATAAGGGGTAGCCTCGAGCCACTAAACAGCTCTCGAGCTATAGAAGATGGCCGAGTCAGAGCCGAGGATCGGCTCTGAACCCAAACAGCAAAAATGAAGGCGAGATGGACAACTTAACATCACATAGTTTTCTTACATTTTTAAGGCAAGCATACAAATCATATTACTATTCCCAAATGACATTAAATTATTTACAAAATTCTATCTAGCTGGGCTGGCAGAGTCACGTTTCTCCCCTCAGTGAGAACTCAAGCTAGTTTTTCAAGTGTCACTTGAGAAACGTTGCTTGAGAGGGTTGAGCCTATCTGGGAATACCTTACCCCATTACCTGTCTTGAGAGCCCATCTGCATTGGCATTGCTAATCCCACTGTAGTGCTGCACTGACATATCATATGCTTGCAACCCTAGGCTCCACCTTAGCAACTTGGCATTTTGCTGGCTGGTTTGATGTAACTATGTTAGAGGATTGTGATCTGTAACTACAATTAATTTTCTTCCATACAGATAAGGCTGAAGTTTCTGCAGTGCCCACACTATGGCTAGACATTCCTTTCTACAGCTGCATAGCATTCCTCCTGGGGTTGGAGCATATGACTGAGATAAACCACTGGGTGCTCTTCTCCTCTGAAAAAATCTGGCTAAGTACAATCCCCACCCCATGATTTGAAGCATCTACCTGCACAACAAATGTTTTGCTGTAATCTGGACTGGCCAACACAGGGGGTCCTCCCAAAGCTTATTTAAGCTTCTGGAATGTCTGCTCACATGCTGGGGTCCACACTACCTTATCTGGCTGGTTTTCCTTGTCATGTCTGTGAGGGGAGCAGCTATGATACTATAACTGGGGGCGAACTTTCTGCAGTACCCTGCTGTCTCTAAGAATGCCCTCACCTGCTTTTTGGTAACAGGTGCAGACCATGCTTAAATGGCTTCCACTTTGGCAGATTCTGGCCTACTCTTACCACTCCCCATTCTATGTTCCAGGTAGGAGACCTCAGCCATACCCACCTGACATTTGCTGGGCTTAATGGTCAACCCTGCCCTATTTAGTCTGCCCAGCACCTCTCTGACATGCTGAAGGTGCTCTTGCCAGGAATGGCCAAGGTAAGCAAGGGTAAAATCTCCTGCTAGGATATGATCTACCAGCCTCTGGAAAGTCACTGGGGCATTTTTCATCCCAAAGGGCATCTTTGTGAACTCATACAAGCCAAAAGGAGTCAAAAAAGCTGACTCTTCTCTAGCATTGGGAGTCAAGAGCACATGCCAGTAACCCTTGGTAAGATCAATGGTGGTAAGATACATAGCCCCACCCAGCTGCTCTAGGGCGTCTTCTGTCCTAGGCATGGGGTAAGCATCAGACTCTGTGTGACTATTTAATTTCCTATAGTCCACACAAAACCTGATGCTGCCATCCTTCTTCAGTATCAGCACCACTGAGGAGGCCCAGGGACTGCTGGACTCCTGAATTACCCCTAGTTCCAACATTTCCTGTATCTCATCCCTCACAGCTTGTTTGACTCTCTCAGGCACCCTATAAGGGGCCTGCTCAATAGGCCTCTGGGGTCCTGTATCCACATGTTGCTGCATCAGGTGGGTGTACCCTGGTTTCCCAGTGAACATGTCCTCAAACTCCTGTAACACTGCTCAGATTTCTCAAACCTGGTTAGGGGATAGCTGCTGGGACATTACTACCCCTTCCATTGAGGCGTCAGCCCAAGCCTCACTGAGGAGATCAGTCACCAGATCTCCCTCAGACTCTTCCTGCAATCCACTGCACATACTCCGCATAAGTGCCTCCCTATCATGGTAAGGTTTCATCATGTTACCATGGTACAATTTGTGTCCCTGCCTCCTGCCTAGCAGTACTACAATGTAGTTAACATCACTGAACTTCCTTACCACATTGTATGGTCCTTCCCAAGGTGCCTGGAGCTTGTTGTGTCTGACAGGAACAAGAACCATTACCTGCTACCCTACAGCATACTCTCTAGCTCAACCATTCCTGTCATACCAGATCTTTTTCTGCTGTTGGCCTTCTGCCAGGTTCTCCTGGGCCAAGCCCATGAGTTCGCTAACCCTTGTCCTGAGGTTTAGGACTTATGCCACAACAGACTCCTTGTGGGATTCACACTCCCCCTCTCACTCATTTCAAATTAAATCTAGAGGCCCTCTCACTCTATGCCCATACAATAACTCAAAGGGTGAAAAATCTGTGGATTCCTGGGGAACCTCTCTGTAAGCAACCAACAGATGGGGCAAATATTTATCCTCTTAAACTGGTCTGCAAAAGGCCGTAGCATGGACTTGAGTGTAAAGTTTAACCTCTCAACAAGACCATTAGTCTGGGGATGGTAGGGGGTGCTCTTTAGGTGCTTCACCCCACAGTACTTCCACAGACAAGCCAGCACGTCCGACATAACATTGGCACCTCTGTCAGTCAGTATTTCTTTTGGGAAACCTACCCTGCTGAAAATCTCTAAAAGCATTTGCCACCTTTTCCTCCTCAATGGAGGACAAAGTCACTGGCTCAGGGTATCTTGTAGCATAATCTACTACCACTAGGATATACTTTTTCCCTGTGGAACTTGGGGTACTCAGAGGCCCTACAATATCCATAGCTACCCTCTGAAATAGCTCCTCAATCACAGGCAAAGGCATCAAAAGAACTTTCACCTTGTCTCCTGCCTTGCCTACCTTTTGACACTGCTCACAGGTTCTGCAGTATCCTGTTAGATCTCTGGAAATCCCAGGCCAATAAAAGTTCTGCAGAATACATCTCACTGTATGCTTTATGCCTATATGATCTGCAAAGGGAACATCATGGGCTATGGTTAAAAGTGCCACACGGTAGGCTCCAGGCATTACCAACTGCTGTATCCTCTCACCCTCTAGCCCTCCCTCAGGGGTCCACTCTCTATACAGTAACCCTTTGTCCCAGTATACAGATCTCCCCTTCCCTTGAGAATCAGGTGCCTCACTAGCTACCTCTGTCAGGTCTTGGAATGTAGGGTCTGAGAACTGAGCCTATCTCAACTCACTCTTTGTAACCCTTTCCAGCTCCCCTTCCACAGGAAGTCTGGCATCCTCTGACAGCGGTGCCTCACTGTCAGCCTGGGTACTACCACTCACTTCTGCCCTTCAAGTCACTCTGTCCAAGGGAACAGCAGTACCAACAAGCAGCTGCGGCTCACCTTCAGTCTTACTGCTACAGGGTAGCTCCCTCCCTGAAATAACCACCTCACCAGTCCTGGCTGCAAGTATGCAGTCTGTCTGGGTCTCCCCCAGGCAACCAGACCCACATGCTTGTCTCCAAGTCTGACTGTGTGTAACTGCATGAACACACAGTACTGCATTATCAAAATCATTCCCTATGTGGACATCTACAGGGATATCATCAAACCCACCTACTTGCTGGCTTCCTTTTCCACCCTCCCAGTCAAGGTGAACCCTAGCCAAAGGTATTTGGAATAGGGTCCCTCCTAAACCTCTGACTGGAGTAGACTGCCCAGCCAAGTAGTGATCCTCTATAATCATTGCAGGCTTCACAATGGATATGTCAGAAGCTCTCTCTCTCTCTCTCTTAGCAATGGTCTCTGTCATTCGCTAAGATAGGATATAACCTCTTGTGGTAGTTTGGTACCCTTGTTGTCTCAAGAAAACCTACTGTTGGCATTTTTGTCATTCCCACTTACTGGCTCTGCCAAGTTTTGTTCCCCATCTTGCCTCCATGGCCCCACAGGATGCATTTAAAACATTTAACCCTAGGTCCTGGACATGTACCTGGGCAAGTGGCTTCCCCTGCTACTGTCAGATTCTGTTGGGGCAGTCTGGGCTACCCACCATAGGTTCTCTTAGACCCATAAGCAGCATTGGGTGTCCCTTTCCTTTGCAGGGATTCCCTGCTTGCTAGGTATAGGTCTCCCTTCTTCCCCAACTCATCTGCAGTAAGACATTGTCTGTCAGCTAACCAGATCTTTATGTCCTCAGGCAAAGTGCTAAGGGCTTGTTCCCTCACCAAAAGGTCTGCCAGCCCTACAGAAGTGGTGACCTGACATCCTCTCATCCACCTATGAAAGTAAGTATTTAGTTCAGCAACATATTCACACACACTTTATCTGCCTTGTGTCTATGCTCATGAAACTTCTTCCAATAAGCTTCAGGTGTTAGCTTAAAAAATTCTAGAAAACAGTTCTTTACAAAGAAAGTTTGGATAGAACACTTACAGCCTTACCATGGAGTAACGGGGTCAGGAAGCTTACCCAGAGACCTTGGTCAGCATTATACTGCTTATATACCCTCTCAAATATATGAATGAAACTATCAAAATTATCCCCCTCTGTAAAGTGTGGAAGAAATCTACTGACCTTTATTGATCCTGGGGTTCGGTTACTCCCTTCCCCATTACCTCCATGACTCTAGCGAAGAGTCAGCATCTCCTTTTCATGTTGCCTCTGCCTCTCCTTCTCCTCAGCTTTCAGGCATAGCAGTTTCTCATTCTCCTCTGTCTCTAGATGCCTCAGTCTCTCTACTGCTTCCCATTTCCAAACACTTGGCCTCCAGCTCAAGTCTCTAACTCCAGATGGATTTTGAAGTCCTCTGTAGAAAGGTTCAGCTGTCCATTCTCTGAGTATTGTACATCTCCACAGCCAGTCTGATTGTCCTCCTAGTTGCTATTCTCGGATGCAGCTGTGACTAAAGCTGCAATCATGTCTGCTTTACTTAGGTTTCCAAGTACCAGTCCAATAGCCTGGCACATCTTAGCCAATTGGCTCCTTGTCAGCTGGCCATACTCCTCTGCTGATATGCTTGCCTGCACTCCCTGACTAACTAACCTAACAAAAGAAATAAAACAATTGTGATATGAGCTCGGAATGTTCACTGCATGGCTGATTTAGAGTACAAAAACACCTTTAGTGATCACTGTACACAAGCTACAGGAATTCAATATCCACACCACTACAAGCCGATTAATATGTGACATAGCTAACTCATCACTATCAGCCAATTAATATTTGATGTGGATATCCAACCACTGCCAAACAATTAATATGTGACACCTGTGCACTGGCCCAGTAATCAAGGAGCCTCAATCCTCACCACTAACACCACCGAGGGACGTGCACATTTGGAGGACGACATGTACACACGCAGTAAAGTACAATTTCCCTTAAGAGCACACAGAGATCACAGTCAGTCTGGGGTTGGTTTCTACCTTTCTCTCCAGATCCTCAGTAAGACTCCCCACTGGCAGAGCTATAGAGTGGAGTCCGTAGCCAGGATTCCAAGCCAAGTCCTCCCAGCACTCTCTCTGTCCAACTAGTGCTTCGTGTCCCTGCCCAAGTAGCTGACACACACACACACACACACACACACACACACACACACACACACACACACACACACACACATACACAAACACACACTTTGACATTTGATTTATACACAAACGCACACCTGGGGAAGGCTGGCACAGATTTACTAGCTATGCCCCTTTCTGCCCAGACCATAAGGTAGCTAGCTCTGCCACCAGAACCCCTACTTTTCAGCTACTATAAGGCCCTTCCCAAATGGTGACCAATTCCACTGTGTAATGTTACTGTTATCCAAATGGTAAGTGTGACCAAACCTTTAAGGCTATTTTAGAGTGGCCTATACAGTGTCACCAAATACACGTGAGTATCTAAGAGCTTAAATATCTCTACACAAAATCAGCCACCATTAATAGGTTTAAATATATTTAATAATACGTAATAAGAGCACAAGACAATACTCATTAACTCAGCACAGTGACAACAGAGTTCACAGTGACAGGAAATACTTTAAAATAACATAGTAGGACAGTCTCACATAAATATAGAAAACGTCTACACTAATCTTGCTATATTGCTATCTCTAAGAAAAAAAACGTTCTAAATATCTTACTTGCAGAGCAAGGCAAATACAGATGAGAAGTGCTGAATTGATGTTTACAGATCCAGAGACAAATATAAAATGCACTCTTTCTCTCTGAGATAGTTCTTAAGTTAATAATACACATTACTGCTGGGTTAGCTAGATGACATCACTATTTGACACTTGCATCTAGTTCCCATGCTAAAGAGATACCAACAGTATTTGACATGTCTCTATGAAAAATACTTAAGTCTTAGAAGTTGACAATTCTCTCTTAGAAGCTTGCTAGAAACTGGAAGTTGTAAAACAATTACACTGAAAACCTGTAATTACCTCTGTTTCAAACAATAGAAAGAATTTCCAGCTGCAGACATTCTGTCTTCTAGTTCTGGTAAACACACTCATAAAATTCTTCATTTATTTTGTCAGAGTCTGCAAGTTAACGCTGTATATTCCAACTTTTACTATGAAACCATACATTTGCATTGGCATATAATTTATTCACATTCCTGCTCTTTTCCAGCAGGGTGCACTGTGGTTACAATCTTGAAGCTCAGTACAGAACATATAGTTTTCTTACATTTCTAACTCAAGCATATAAATCATATTACTATTCACAAATGACACAAAATTATTTACAAATTCTATCCAGCTGGGCTGGCAGTGTCACAAAGTTCATAGGTTCATAGATGTATACTAGGCTAACAACCACTAGGGCCTTTATAAGCCTTGCCATGCAACCCAAAATGTGTCCCACAAGTTATATGTTTTAAACTTTTATATAGGGGTGTTTTGTTAGTTACGACATAATTTACTTGTCCATCAGAGATGTGGGTGACAGACTATGGCTGCATTTTTTATTTCCCATCCAGTGGTCCAAGCTACACTTAAATAGGGTTAGGGAGGGACTTTGCTTCACACAGATGGGGAGTCTGTTCCAGAGAAAGGGAATTCTCTAAGATACGCATCTGTCTCTCCAACATGATGTATTTATGTTGCAAGCAAAATTTAGGTCTGTTAATCTAGTAATTCTGATGTTGTTTGCTTTGTGGATGTTCAAAAAGTTCATCAGTAGAGTGCACGCACACACGCATGCTCAGACACACACACACACACACACACACACACACACACACACACACACACACACACACGTGCGCGCGCGCACACACATACACTAAGTAATGGCCACTAGCAAGAATATTTTCAAGATAAATATTTCAAGTCTGCAGGGCAGCTGGTTCAAAATGAGTAGAAGTCAGATTCCGTAAAACAAAGTGCAAATATGAAATAGTGACAGGATCCTTGACAGAAAGTCAAACAAGGCAAGTGCTTTACAAGAAGACTGTGCATACCTAATGCTAATCTAATGATAAGGAATTGGAATCGCAATTAAAAATCATAGATGGCAACTAGTTCCATCTTAATAAATAGCATAATTCTTTGTGAAAGAACTGATAGAGATAGCCTAACACTGCAAGCATTAGGGCTATTAAGGAATTTAATCCTTTGGAAATAGCACATTTGTGAAAATATGTCTCTTTACTTGTATACATTTTCTGTATGAAGCTCAGAATAAGACATCATAAGGGAAAGTTCAAAGGAGTCTTCCATAACATTTCTGGATCAGAGCATCCCTGGAACATTCCCCAGAACAGGGATGAGGAAAAGAAAGTTGTACATGGTGTTGTTTGGGCATGTGCAAACTATGCAGCAAGGTTTCTCTCAGCAATGAAAAATACTCTTTGCAACTGATGGGTTATGGGAAAACTTACCAGCATCAATGAACAGTGAATAAGCATGTCCAATACAGAAATGGCTTTCTTTGGAATATGCCTGGCAATCCTAAAGTGGTTTGTTGACACAACGCATTTTTCATATTTTTTAACAAAGAAAATCCATCCAAGATTGAAGTGCAAATAAAACCCATACTTGCAGTCACCAGAAGTAAAACCCAATGTCCTCCTGCACTTCATCTGTTTACCTATAAAAATTCAAAATTTCAGGCACTCTTCATGCCAGCCCATGAGATATAGTGATACCATGACTGTGACTGAATAATATGAAATACTAAGGTTTGTAACAGAAAAATCCTGTCCAAGAGAAGATGTTCTATGCAGGCTATAGTGCTGTGTGTGTATCATGTAAATGTTAGCATTTAAGAGGGCTTCAAGTAGGTCTTCATAATTCTTATAGCAATTCCAAAGACTGACAGAGACTCAGAAGATATTCTTGAAATATTTCAACCTGCTCCATGATGAAGCTGCTAGATGTCAGTCATACAGGTAGGAAAAACCTTTATGCCTTGCAGTCTTTCTTTCTCTGCAACTATTGACATGCATTTTGTTGAAAATTGTGGGAGTTGATTAAGGCTTAGTTAAGAGGTACACCTTGGTTGGCTCTTTTCTATACAGGGTTTAACACCGTTTTTTTCCTGCCACACTATTTTGATGGGACGGGCCATTTGGCAAGGTAAGAACGTGAAAACAGAAACAGGTGTGGTAGGGAGTCATACAACTGCTGAATATTACTGTCCTTATCCACTTACAAGTAGAGCAACAGGTGACCCACATTTATCTTCCAAGTGTGAGAGGCTGGCAAATCTCAGGGATTGGACTGCTGTCCCCCCACAGAAGTAGGAATTCAATACCACTGCTGCTGACAATGGCTGCTTTTTCTCTGGGTTGTTGGCTATTCTGAAAGTTACCACAACTACTCCCTTCTAGATCTGTAGTTCTCTTTTTACTGGTGGCTACATCAAAGTCAGAGCTTATGTGGGTGCTGCTGCATCCCACAGATGATGCATTGTAGAGGCTGAACTTTAACACCAACATCAGCAAGGATTTTACCTTGTTGAGACATATCAACACTGGCAACCAATTCTCTACCCATGACTTCCCAGTACCAAAAGTGTTTGCTTCTCCTATACCTGTACCAGGCAGTGGTATAGCCTCAGGGAATGTGTCTGACCCTCATGTCATGCATAGGTGTGGTACTTTCACCACACCAAGTGACCTGGAGGCAAAAGAAGGTGAGTGGTCCAATACCCTGACCAAGGCTACTGTGGAGTCACAAATGTACTAAAATGGCCGTAGTACATAAACTCAGTTAAAGATTCACAAATTACCATAAAACACATTTCAAGTAATAAAATTCCCAGGAAATCAACAACTGGGTTATAATCAAGTGTATAAGCCTTACTGTGCTAGTTAAAGTAAAAAAAAAAACATTTCTGTTCAGAAAAAGAAATACACTATTCAAGCACTGATATGAAAAACAGAGGGATGAAATAATTCTTATCTGAGCTCAGCAGCTAAAGAGATCCAGAGTAAGGAGCAGTCTTCTAAGACATCTTTCTCTTGCTATGGTCCTAGAACACCGAGAGGGGACTTATGCCTGACCTATAAGGCATTGTCTGATCTAGCCCTGATGAAAATGTTACAGATTTGCAAAAAGAATTATACAAGGGTTACACGTTCCATGGACCTGAACCTTATTTGTGACTCTAACAGAACTTGCTGGAGAGACGGATTCATATCCTAGAGGCTACCTCACTGATGGAATACATTTCCCATCTTTGTAAAACGAAACTCGTCTCTCACTCTCTTCAAGAAGAATTTGGATAAATGGATGGGGAACCATAAATTCACTCCTGAGGTACTGCCCATGTCCCTTATGGACAGAGGCAATCTGTAAAATGATTCAGGGGTCCAACACCCAAAGACCCACTACCTGATACTATCCCATCTCGTATCTGGGGAATTAAGATACAATATCGTCATATCCTGGGCATTATTGGCTAGGCTTGTAAATGCTCTTGTACCAGTAGCCTAGTAATAAACTTGAATGTATGAACTCACTGCCGCAGTAGCATTCAGACTATATGGGTTGACTACCAAAGGCTATCCACCTGGGAAGAGAAAGGATATGGATCTATGAGCTCCTGGAGAATGGCTCTAGCTAAGTCAGTACTGGATCTAGAAAAAGGAATGCAGTATGAAATGCCTTGTAAAGGTATGTGCAAAGGACCATGTAGTTACTTCTGGAAAGTTTCAAGAGTCTACCCCTTTTCAATATGCCATCAAAGAAGACAAAACCCTAGTATAATGCACATTGATACTACCTGGAACTGATTTACTATGGTGGGTATAACAAAAGGCAATAGCCGAGGAACACAAAATTGCATAGTTTGTTATAACACAGGTCGCTCTTTCTCAGTCTCAACATCAGAAATAAATAGCTGATCAGCTTTTCTAAAGGACTTGGTTCTGTAAGGATAGCACCCGAGCTGCCTATGCATGTCCAGAGTAAGTAGAATTCTTTCTCCCCGGTTCTGAGGGTCAGGATAGAACACTGGCAGACTGATGGCTTGATTCAAGGTAAACTGTAAAACAACCATAGGGATAAATGAAGGGTTTTTTTTCTTAATGACACCCTATCCTTAAGGATAACAAGATAGGGTTCAATCACCATGACAGCTTGCAACATGGATATTCCTCTTGCAGATGTCAAAGCAATATGAAGAATATTAAGTACAAGTTCATATGGAGATGTGGTTAACTTTACCATCATAAAGTTAAGATCCCATAAAGAAGCAACCTGCTTGCACAGTGGTCTCAGGTGTAACACTCCTTCCAAAACTGTTAAACCAAAAACATTGACGAAAATGAAAGATCCTTGGGCAGACATGCTGAAATGGCTGAAAGATGTAACTTGATAAAGGAGTACAAAAGGCCAGAGGCTGGTAACTCACGCAAATATTTGACCACCAGTGATAGATAATCCCTGATAGGGCAATGGCCATTGACTAGGCACCAATTAGAAAAAAACTGTTCCACTTGCCAATGTATGATTTTTCTAGTAGCAGGATTTTTTACTCCTTTAGCACCTGCTGCATGTCCACTGAAAAGAGGTGCTAAAAAGGCATTAGAATTGAATTTCCCTGGCAGTTAATTGAAGATTTTGAGACTGGGTGCATCAAACTCCCACTGTCTTGTGTGAGTAGGTCCAGTCTGTGAGGAAGCTTCCTGGTAATTGTCCTTGGTTAATTCTATAAGAATGTAGAACCAATGTTGCCTCAGCCAAAAGGAGGTCACAATAATTATTTTTGTAGAGTTCTTCTGAAAGTTCAGAATTACCCTGGATCTCAGTGAAAAGGGTAGGAATACATAAAATGACATTTTCTTACAAGGGAAAGAAAAGGCAAATGTTTTGAAAGGAGGGACACATGTCTACTTGAGGTGTTTCTCACAGATGGATCAAATCTTGGAAGACCCCCTCTTTCAATTTCCATTCAAGTGTTACTCTGGCAGAAAGTAAGATGCTTGGAGAGTTAAAAGTGTTGAAAGCTTACTTCCAAGCAATCATAGACAGCCTGCCTAGAGAGAACAACCTTATGTCTCTTGCTAGTTGATGCACCACATCCCAGTGATGTTGTCTGTAATCACTTGGATTGGCCATGGAGACCAAAGGCGATGAAGAGATTTTAATGCATTGGTCACAGGCAATCTCTATTTTAAACGTATGTGCTTTGGTCCATCTGAAGAATACCACAGGCCTTGCACCTTTATCCCCAAGGAAAATGCCTCTCAAGCAAAATCTGAGACATCTGCAGTCACAGAATGACTTGAAGGTTGAGAACAAAAAAGGAGGAAACCTGCATTTGCTTGTATTTGTAGCCTCCCCCATGCAGTTCCTGTTTTACAAAGCACAGGATTAGTATCTGAAAATCCAAAAGATGCAAACAAGTGTTGCATTCATCTGTTATTCAGATACCATTGAGTCTTTCTCATGTGTAACCCGGTGAGAAGAATTATGTAAATCATAGATGCCATAAACCCCACAATCCTGAGAAACTCTCTGGTTGAAGTTTGAGATTTAGTTGAGAAGCTCAAGAAGGTTTTCAAATAAAAATACACCTTCTCCTGCGTAAAGAGGCCTTTTGCTACAGAATGTCTATAAGGCATTCCAAAAAGAAAATCCTGAGTGACAGGGTCAAGAAGGATTTCTGAAAGTTTTGAAACTTTAAACACCCAGCTGTAAAAGTCCATCAAATGAACCAAACTCGGACAAATGAAATTAGCACTTTCAGTCACTTTTTAATGTTGTGATCTTCTTCAAAAACAAAGTTACAATGCCCAACCCTTCCTTTTATACTAAAATAGCTACCTTAAACAGGAAATGACATAACTAATTAATATTGTAATAAATACATATCTTTTGTATATAAAGTAATATAATAAAAAATCTGTATTTACATACACACTTTGCTTATTCATAAGTATATATACACACACTTGTTCTCTAATTCTAAAAATACTGTATTGTATATTCTATCTGTATAATAAAAAGCATTTTAAATTGATGACTTCATTTAAACCTGGTGCTCTGTCTGCACCCAATAACAATTGCCAGAAAGCTTCTTTGCATTCTAATACATTATTTAAGTCACCAGCAAATAACACTTTCTCTACATTGTCTAAAATAAAAAAATCAAACTTCTTAAATTCATTACATAACATAGCATGCCTAGCTAATGCATTCATCTTGTCTTTCTTCTTTATTGCCAAATGATGTTCTTATATCCTACGTTTAAGACTTCTCTTAGTTTAGCCAATATAATAATTTCTACATGATAAACAGGTGGCTACATAAACTACATAATCACTATTACAATTGTGGTATTTTTGGCCCAAAATGTCTCATTAGAATACCCAATTGTTACAGAGGATGAATTACTAATAAACCTACACTGTTTACAATTGTTACAGCTGTAAGTGCTTTTTTTGTTAGTGCACAAATGGTTGGAACTACCTTTTTTCTCTCTGCTAGATTCTAACATATACTTAATGTTAGTTGTTTTTTTATAGGTGAATCTTGGTGCCATCCCTAATATATTCACTAACTCTTTGTTACCTATTATTATTCTCCAGTTGTTTTCTATTATGTTTTTAATGTAACACATTTCACTGACTATTGGTATAGGAAATGAAATCCTATATTCATTTCCTTCTCTCTCCAAGTCACCCAAACTGTTATGGCTTACTGTGTCGACCATTACATCCTTTGAGTACAGAATAGGCTTGGCCACACCACTTCTTAATGCCTTAACTTCACTTTCTATATTTCTTACCCAGTCTAGATCATATCCCTTATTTTGAAATAGTCTTAGAATAGACACTTCTTTATCAAATGTGTCATTATTAGAGGTTAGTCTACTAAGTCTTATCATTTGCCCTTTGATGACTCCCTTTTTCATGTGTGAGGGAAGCAGACTGTCTTTGTGTAAGTACTGGTTAGCAAAGTAAGGTTTTCTATATATTTTGCTAGTAAATTCCTTTCTTTCTTGGTTTATTCCCAAATTCAAATCCAAAAAGTTGATGGTTTTACCAAATCCACTAATTTTAAAATGTAGAAAAGTGGTAGTGGAATTTAGATCTTTGACTAAATCCTCAAATTCACATTGATTACCTGTCCATAGAAAAAACAAATCATCTATGTATCCAAAGAAAATAAGTTTGTCTTTTATAACATATTCTCTCAGAATTTCTAGCAAGTGCCAAGAATCTCTCAAGTAATATTTCTGAAAGTTTATCTGGAATCTCAGATTAGTTATAATAGATGAAACCTAAGCTAAGGACTCTTGACATCTGGAGGAAGAGTCTGTAAAGAAAGTACGTAAAAGGAAAAAAAACTGAGGGTCATTCAGTCAGCAATGAGCTATGACTGGAGTAAGACACAATGTAAAAACTCTTGGAGCACTAGATAACCCAGAGAGTAATGCAGAGACCTGATAGTATGACCCAGAGACAGAAAATCTGAGAAAGTGCTGAAGATCCTGAGGAAAAACTTCTACTGGGTTTGGAGAGTGGAGAGGAACTCCCCTGAAAGGAGGTGTTGTATCCGGGAATACTTCAAAATATCGAAAGACCACTTTCACAAATCCCAAATCATCGAGACAACAATACTGAAACCACAATTCTGCAAACTGTTAAACTACTGAAAACGCTCACCAGGAAAGGAACACCAGAGGTTAACTTGAGAAAAATAGCTGAAATTAAATTACTTTATGGACATGTTAATAAAAGGATGTTATCTTTCAGTTTCAGTGTAGTAACAGACACAATGTCTACAACTAGCGGTTCGCTGTATTGTCTTGGAAGTGTTTTATTGTTTTATGACTTCCAGGATCTGCCTTAGATCTAAGAAAAACCTTGTCTATGTATTTTCACAAGTAGATGCTAAATGCTACCAGCTGCATCAATGGGGGTTTTACCTGGGATAGAGTCAGATGACAAGAAGTGACATCATCCTGCAAGCTATCCCAACATTATTATTTGAGATATTAATTTAAGAACTCTTTGAGAAAGACTGAGTATTCTGTATTTTTCTTTGGCCACTCACTACATCTGCCTTGCTTGCTCTGTAAGTTACTAGGATATAGTAATTTTCTAGATATAGTCAGGAATATAGCAAAGCTTAATTTAGATGTTTTTTTTTCTTTATTTGAGACTGTGCTAAAATGTTGTTTTAAATATTTCCTGTGATTTTGAACTCTGATGTTACTGTGTTCATACACTGAGTATGTTCTTGTTCTTTTATTATTTAATATATTTAAACCTATCATTGTGGCTGATATTTGTGAGACATATTTAAGTTCTGAGAGTACTTGCATATTTATTTGGTGACACTGTGTAGGCCACTCCTAGTCTAGCTCTTGGTCAGAGTACCATTTGCATTGATAGTAACATTACACAGTAAGATTGGACACCCTTTGTTAAGGGCCTTAAAGTAGTTGATAAAGAGTTGGCCGGTGGCAGTGATAACTACCTTATAGTCTGGGCATAAGGGGGCATAGCTAGTAAACCTGTTCCAGCCCTACCCAGGAGTGTGTGTGTGTGTGTGTGTGTGTGTGTGTGTGTGTGTGTGTGTGTGTGTGTATAAAAAAATTCTCCAAGAGTGTGTGTGTCAGCTACTTGGGCAGGGACATGGAGCACTGGTTGGAAAGAGAGAGTGCTAGAGGTTTTGGTATGGCCACTCAGCTGAGATCTCATCTTTGTATTTATGCCAGTGGGGATTCTTACTGGGGATCTGGAGAAAGAGGGAGAAACCAGCCTCAAACTGACTGTGGTCTCTGTATCCTCTTAAGGGAAATTGCACTTAATGCAGAAAGCTGCATCTGGAAATAATGTGTTCAGTTGTCATCCTCCCAATGTACATCTCCCACTGGTGCTAGTGGTAAGGATTGAGGTGCCTTGATTACTGTTGCCAGTGGTGGGGCACCACGTTTCTTAATAAGGAAAATATTTTTATTGATCCTGTCCTGCAATTTCTTTATGTTTCACTGTTTGGCTTGAGAAAGCAGGTATAGTTTATTTTGTTTTTATAAAAGTGAAAGAGGGCCTGGAAAGATTTGGGAGAGCAGCTAAAACAACTTTGAAACTCCTTGAATTGCTTTCTCATGAGTAGCAGATAGTAAAAATGAAACCTTCTTATACAAAGTTGAATTTGAAAATTCAGACTTTACCTCAGCAAAAAAGTATCTGATCCCATGGTAGAAATGTGCTCCTCAGGCAGAATCTAAGGCATCTGTACCAATAATCTGAAAGGGTAATAGACTTTGCATCTATCCTCCCTTTATCAGAATGAGGAGGCTGTACCACCAAACACATGGAAAGATTTGTTACCTGGAATGGACTCATCTGGCTTTTAGTGACAAAAATGGACCCATGTTTCTCCGTGAAGCCCAAAATGAAAACCCCTGGCCATTCAACAGCATGTTTCTAAATCAACATTGATGTAGAAATTGATAAAACACCACTTGGTAAATCAGTACTGTAATTTGGCATTGTTTAAAAAAGGCCTCTCCACCTGACACTTCCCAGTTAGAAATCGATATCCTTTTATCCACTATTCCATTTACTAACCTATAACTTGCTTTGCGTATCTGATGCAAGTCTACTTCCCCACTTCAGCTCTTCCCTTTATCAGTTTCTTCACATTCTTATTCATCTCCACTCCACTGTTTCACATTTGTCTTTATTCTTGTTTTTCTTCTCTGTGATTTCTTGCTTAGTTTTCCTAGATTTCCTACTTGCACGCTCCATCTTTTTGTCCTTGCCTTCTCCATCCTTATACTGGTTTCAAGATATTTAGATTTACTTTTACTACACATGCATATTCTGTGCATAACTTTTGCATGTTAATTTTTAATAAATAAAATCCATCCATCAACCCATTTTCCAACATCCTGCTTTATCTTTCACAGAGTCAAGAGGACATTGGTGTTGTGTCAAATCTTGTCAGTGGGTGCAAGCAAGGGAACCCCATTCTGGACACGTTTTTATAAATAAATGCATGCTCATCCACTGGGTTATCCTCACAAGGAGCTATGTTAATTCATCAGCAATGTACTCCATAGCCCAGGGATTCATATTAGTCAATCCCTTCCATGAAGATCCAGTAAAAAAATCCAGAATCTCTCTTTTTATTAGAGAAAAAGTACTTTACATTGTGAATGATTCAAGATGCAGTCATTTCAGTCATTTCAGATTTTTCCCAGTTCAGTTATCCCTAAATTCCTAAAATGATCCAGCACCAGGTCCCAGCTATACGTACAGTACTGAGAAGATTAATGTCAACAGGCAGTCATTCAGTTAATGATCACTGTGAATTCCCAAGAACATGCCATATGCTATTACTGGAAACATGTACTTTGTAAATGCTTTCCATGCAGTTTCTTAACCAAAGAGTAGATTTCATTACTGGAAATGCTGACTCCCACTTCAAATATGATGAATCTCCCATGAGCTGGTAAAATGGGAATGTGCAGACAGTATTAATGCCCACGGTATTCATCTGTTTCTATTGAAATATCAATGGCAAGGAAAGGAGAATAAAATCATTTTGAATATCTATAAACTTCTTTAAGACAGTGAGGTCTGGGGCTGGCATGAAGGAATCATGCTTTCTGGAAATGTGAAAATGATAAAACATTCTGAATATGTCCCTAAACCCTCAACGAGATTACGGGACTGGATTTGTTGCCTTTCTTTACAATATTTTTTACCTGATGCAGTGCAGTGCAGTACTGAGAAAGTACAGTTGTGTACACTTACCATAAATGTAGATGTTCGAGTGTATTCACTGTTGCAGTCGTTGCATTTGGGTAATCTGCTGGCAGGTTGCCCTCAGTTTGCCTGAATTCCAAAGTCTTGGGTCCTGCGTCGGTTGCTGTCTTCTCTTCCATGACGTCAGGTCGTCAGGGGTATAAAACATGCAGCCAACGCCATTTTCTTTAGTTTTTCTTGCCCCCGATGTCAGATGCCCCCAAAAAGGTAGCAAAAAAAAAAAAAAAATATATATATATATATATATATATATATATATATATATATATATATATATATATATACACACACACATGCATCAATATAAACTTTACCTTCATCTACAAGCAAATACACCACATAGGTAGGAGAAGATACAGAAGGAAAGATAAACTCCAGAATGACAGGGGGATGGCGGGAGGGTAACCTGGACTGCAACAGTGAATACACTCGAACATCTGCATTTATGGTAGGTGTACACAACTGTACTATGTTCTTTGTGTTTCATTGTTGCAGTCATTACATTTGGGTAGAATCCCAAAGCTGTGGTTGGGAGGCTGGAGCTAAACAGCATTAGGTGTGGCTATAAGGCCCTGTAGAACTGCAGTGGCAAAGCCTGCCCTGTACTTAGAGTAGAGAGGCAAATGATAATGCTTTCTGAAGGTGTGAACAGAACTCCAAGTAGCAGCCTCTAGAATGTCTTTGGTTGGTACTCCTCTGAGAAAGGCTGCTAAAGTAGCAGCAGCTCTGGTGGAATGAGACCTAATGCCCTTGGGCACAGGTTTACCATGGTGTAGGTAGCAGAAACTGATGCAGTGGCTTATCCACTTTGAAATTGCCTGCTTTGAAATAGCCTTTCCTTCTGATCCTGCAGCATATGACATCAGTAATTGCTCAGTTTTTCTTAGAGCCTTAGTCCTGCTTAAGTAGAATCTTAGCTGTCTGTGTACATCCAAGGAATGCAGAATTCTCTCCCCCTTGTTCTGCGGATTTGGATAAAAGGGTGGCAGATGAATTGTTTAGTTAAGAGCCACACTGGAAACCACCTTAGGCATAAAAGAAGGATTTGTCCTCAGAGACACCCTGTCTGGGTAAAATATGATAAAAGGCTCTACAGCCATGAGGGCCTGTAGCTCTGAAACTCTTCTTGCTGAAGTAATTGCTAGTAGCAGAGCTGTTTTCCATGATAAGAAATTTATATCAGTGGTAGCAGCTGGTTCAAATGGAAGCAGGGTGAGTATTTCTAACACATAATTGAAGTCCCATGCAGGTAATGGTGATCTTCTAGGAGGCCTTAAATGTTTGGCTCCTCTAAGATACTGCTTTAGTAAAGGATGAGAAAAGATTGATGGCTCTGTATTGTAATGAGCTGAAATGGCAGAGGCATGGATTTTAATTGATGAGAAAGATAGGCCTTTGTCAAGCATCTCAGTTAAGTATTGTAATATCTGAGGAATATTTGGTTCTGCTGTATCAGTTCCTTGTGCTTGATTCCAAGCACAGAATCTCTTCCATTTGTCAGCATAAGATTTTCTAGTACTAGGCCTTCTGGCTTCCAAAATGACATCCATCACAGCTTTACCGAGAGGAGCTGTTTGTATAACTACATGATCAGCCATGCTGCCAGGTTCAGTGTCTGTACTGATTGTGCAGGATCTGATTGTTTTGCTGGGACAGTAGTTGATGTCTTTGATGTAAGGTCCAAGCTGGGTTTTGAGACAAGTTCCTTAGGACTGGGTACCAGTACTGGTGGGGCCAGTCGGGGGCAATTAGTATCATCTTTGGTTTCTCTTGTCTGACTTTTAGGAGGACCTTGGGGAGAAGAGGTAGAAGAGGAAAGGCGTAAACTGATAGGTTTTACCAACTGAAGGAAAGGGCGTCCACTTTCCATGCTTGTCTGTGATAAGTCCTTGTGCAGAATCTTTTCAACTGATAATTTTGAGGAGAGGCAAATAGATCTATGTCTGGGCTCCCCCATTTCTCTTTTATCATGCTGAAGACTTGTGGATTTAGTTTTCACTCGTGAGGATCCATAAGGTTTCTGCTTAAATCGTCTGCCAGTGTATTTTGTTTTCCTGGCAGGAATTGAGCTTGAAGATGTATTTGGTAGGTCATAGCTGTGTCCCACATTGCCATGGCTAATCTGCAAAGGGGGTATGAGTGTGTTCCCCCTTGCTTGTTCATATACCACATGACTGTGGTGTTGTCCGTCTTTATCAGTAGTTGTACTGGATGAAGTAAGTCCTTGAAGGCTGTTAGGGCATTTTGAACAGCTAGCATCTCTTTCTAGTTGATATGTAGATGCATTTGTTTTGGGGTCTATATGCCCTGAATGCATCTTCCTGCCATGTGGGCCCCCCAGGCATAATTCCAGGCGTCTGTTGTTAAGGTTTGGCTGGCAGGGGGGAGAGTGAAGGCCAGTCCCATGTTTTGGTGACATTCCTTTGCCCACCATAGAAACTCCTGTTGTAGGCAATGAATGAGAGGAATCATTGCTTCCAGACTGTGAGAATGTTGATTCCATAAACTTTTCAGGTACCATTGAAGTTTCCTCATATGCAGTCTTGCATATGGAATCAGTAGGATGCAGGATGCCATGAAGCCCAGAGCCTGCAGAATTTGTCTTGCAGATAACTGGGTTTTTTTGCCATCAGTTTGAAGTAAGTAGTCAGTTGCCTTTGCTTGTCTGGCATGACGTAAGCCATCTGGGCAGTTGTATTCAAGCTTGCACCCAGGAATGTTATCTTTTGAGAGGGTACCAGTTGTGATTTCTTTTCGTTTATTGTGTATCCTAGGCATGTTAGAAGCCTTTTCACAAACACCAGGTGTCGAAGAAGAATGTCCTTGTTCTCTGCTTGAATGAGACAGTTGTCTAAGTAAGGATATATTTGTATACTTCTTTGTCTGCAAAATGCAATTACTGGTGCCAGGCACTTTGTAAAGACCCTGGGCACAGTAGATAAGCCAAAGGGCAGTGCAGAGAATTGGTAATGCATTAAGCCAGCCTTGAATCTGAGGTATCTTCTGCACGACTGTCTTATTGGGACATGCAGGTATGCCTCTTTTAGGTCTAGTGTCACCAGCCAAGCATTCTTGCCCAGCATGGGCAGAAGCTGCTGCAAAGTCAGCATTTCGAATTTTGGAATGTCCAGGTATGTATTTAAAATCGATAAATCCAGTATTGGCCACCAGGCTTTGTCCTTTCTGGGTACCAAGAACGGTCTTGAGTAAAAACCCTGTCCTTTTTCCTGTTCTGGTACTGGCTGAATGGCCCCCATATCCATGAGGGTAGTAACCTGTTTTTGTGCCTCTGTCCATTGATTTTTTGGCAGATCTGGCCAACCATTTGCCATTGGCAGAGTGTGGAAATGGAATCTGTATCCCTGTGATACTATGTTTAGTACCCACTTGTCCTGGATTATAAACTGCCAATTTTGAGCAAAAAGTTCTAACTTTCCCCCTATGGGTGCTGCCAAAAGATAAGTGCTTGGTGTAGGCAGAGGGAAGTCATTGGGATTGCTTTCTGTAGGTTTGCGCTTTATCTCCTCCAGATTTGGAGGTAGAAGTTCCCCATTGCTTTGACCTGTATGAATCTTGTGCCTGGTATCTGGAACCCTTAGGGTGTCTGGATTTGCCCCTTTGAGCTCTGTCTGATACAGGAAAGGACCAATATTTTATAGGCCAGTGTCTACTGAATCTTGGTGGCTGCACTTGTAAGAAGTCTTTAACAGTTTGCATAGACTTAGCTTTGTCTTCCATTTTCTTTAAACCTCTTCTGCCTTAATACCAAACAGAGAATCATGCTGTAAAGGTGCATCTAGCGATTTAGCTTTAACATGATCAGGCAAATTTTGTTCCTTTAACCAGGCATACCTTCTAATCACAGATCCAGTAATTGCGGCCCTGCAGGAGGCGTCTAAGGAATCAAAACCACATTGCAAAGTATGCTTTCCAACTTGTTCAGCTGCATGCAATAATTAATGCAATTCTTTATTTTCTGCACATTCTGAAATCAACAACATTTTCTGTTTCAGCAATCCCATAACATGTTGTTGGTACTTTAGCATATGAAATTGACAGTTTAAGGCCCTGATTGCCAAGGTTGCAGGTGTATAAACCTTTTTTCCCCATCTGTCTAGTGCCCTTGAATCTCTGTCAGAGGGGGTAGGATTTTTTGCTGTTGAGGCCTTAACTCCCTTTGGACCCTGTGGAATAGTTTCAGGATCAGCAGCAGGGTTTCTAAATAAAAATGTACGTGAGTCAGGGACCCTGTAATATCTATCAGGCTTACTGGGAGCCGGGAGTAAGGAGTCAGGGATCAAGCTTGACTCTGAAAACACATCATCCACAATGTCTAAAACATGGGGAATGGCTAAAGGCTTGTGCTGAGGGAGAAGAAGGAAATCCCTGAGCCTCTTTTTAGATTCTGAGAAGTCTTGACTCTCCCAGTGAAAATGCTCCCTCAAAGTATGCATGGTTTCTCCAAATGAATAATCCTCAGGAGTAGGGTTACCATATTTGGTTATACGAAACAGAGGACGAGAGATTCTTTGGTGGGGCAAAAGGCCTTTCACACTAGGTGAAGACCAAAAAAAAAAAAAAAGGTCTTTTAGTAATGCAGAACATCATAGTTCCACATTATAAACACAAGTAGCTTTGTGTTTGGTTATTTTTTGATTGGCCCCAAAACTTGCTTACACAGTCTTTCAATATGTAGTACATATATACTAACTTTTCCAGAAAATAAATGAACCATCGCATGTACATTAACAGCAATAAACAAAAACAAAAAAAAACGGTCATTGTTAAGACAAAAATGTAGAATCACATTCCTATTTACATATACACATAGAAATCAGATTATAAAAAGCATAAAACCAGCTGCTGGTATTCACATGGGTCACCCATGTAAGTCGTAACCAGGCCAGGCCAGGGCATGCTTATCTTAAATCAGGAATGCTGAGTTAGCCTGACCACTGGTGATTTTTAACGGATTCACTTTTAGTTCAGATTTAACACTAATATGTTCATTTAGACTCGGGATACTGAAAAAGTTTAAAATCAGCTCCTGGTATTTGTTAGGGTGTTTCCCAACCAAGTAGTAGCCAAGCTTGTCCCTCCTTAGCTAACAATACAAAGAACATTCAGGCTAACATGTCTACTGCCATTTTAATATTGGACTTTAAACCTCTACTGTCCTGGGCATAGGGTAACATGGTATTGTAAACAAGAGGTGGCTATCTGGTATATCTGTTGATAACAACCGCACTGACCATTGAATAAGCTTTGTCAACTGGATAACCCCAAGCAACTACCAACTCACAAACCTGTACCCTACACAAAAAATACATGAATAAATAACCAAGATATCTAACTTATGCTGACACATCACAAGATAATGTATGTATATACCATGATACACATATGCTTCTTCCTACTGGGCCACAAAAATATTAGCAAAAGTTGGGGCCAAACAGTAACCCATTGCTACCCTTGGGTTTGACAATACTAGTGTTCAGGAAATACAAAGTACTTGTTCTTTAAAATCAGAGACAAAATATCATAAACAACTCATCTACAGTCAGCTAACCCATACACCTCAAATTCGGCAAGTTGGAATATCCATTCCTCCTGGGCAGACACAGTATAAAGGGATTTGATACCCAGAGTAACAAAACAGTGCCTAGCATCTATAAGAACAGTGCTGACATGGTCTGTTGGATCAAAAGTAACTTCCACATATGAGGGCATCCTAAACAAAAAAGGATCAGCATTTTTTCTTCTATTATGGTCATGGGTTCAGTCTTGGACCCTGTTGCTTTTATGAGTGACCTAAAAGGAAAATTCACTTCATTCATATACACTTTAGGAATTCTAAACATTTTCCAATAATGGGATAAGAAACCATGTAAAAATAATAACATCAGTATAATGACCCTTTCCAATAGCATTTATGAGAAATGACTATCTATAATATAAGCATGCCATATGCCATACTGTGAGCACTCACTTAAACCATATCTGTTGAACGTATTTCACATCTTAATGATGTATTCAGTTTTATCTGTGATATGAATAATAACCCCCTGCCTTCATATTAAAGCTCCCTAAAATTAGACAAAGCACTAAATTTGAGACACAGAATTTTGTTTACTGTACTTTAATTCAAGTGCCTTCAAAAAAGATAATCTAAATGTGGGCTCCAAAGCTCAGCAGTCTTTTTAGGAGACCAAAAATCACAAAAATAAAATCCCTTCATTAGAGGTATAAGAACAGGTTTACATCTAATAGCCGAATTTACTAAAAGACTGATTTGCAAAATGCCGAGATTAAAACACCAAATTTACATAATAACTCCAAAAACCCAGAAAGCCGAAGTACACAACACATGGCATGGCCGAATTGATGTATTCAACCGCAACTCATCCATTGGCAAGATTGAAACAACTATCCATCATTAAAGATCGATTTCCGATTTGCAAAATGCCTAGATGATTAAAACACCAAATTACCATAATAAGTAACTCCAAAAACCCAGAAAGCCGAAGGCGAAGTACACAACACATGGCATGGCCAAAATGTATTCAACCGCAACGCAACAACTCATCCATCGTCGGCAAGAAACAACTATCCATCATTAACACTAAGTTATGAATATTAACTTAACACCAGTAAGTTAAACTGACTTAAAAAAAAAAAAACATAGAATGAGTAGTGAAAACCAAAACGGAGACTCCGACACCGACACACACTCACTCTGTGATGACAGATCGGCTATGTGGCTGAGTCCTCCTCCTGACCTCCTCCCTAACACATACACAGTCCTGCACTTCTCCCCGCGCAAACCCAGTCTCGCCGCTCTTGTGACTCTCGTGAGCTCTTCTACCTTCCGCGCGTGCGTAGATTTGAATTCTGCCTTGGGATTGTAAAACCCGGACAAATCTCTCAAAACGACAAAACCGCCCGGACAGGAGCACAAAAAGAGGACATGTCCGGGGAAAATCGGACATATGGTAAGCCTAGAGGAGATGCAGATGGAATAGACTCCTCAGCATCAGAATCCTCATAAGGAGGTATAGATAATTCCTGATCAGAAGAGGAATCAGAAGAAATAGAAACCTGATCTAAGGATTCATAATCAGTGTCTTGCCTAGGCCTCTTACCTGGAGGGGGATGGGTACCCCTGATCAAGGTAATAAGGTCTTCAGCCATTTTGATCATCTGCTTTTTAGGCATAGAGGCCTGTGCACGTGGCTCATGCATCAGTTTTTTAGTTTTAGAAGTTGCTTTTGTCTTTGGTTTTGCAGCTGTCGTCGGTTTGATATACAAATGTTGAGGTCTGAATACACCCTCAGAAGGCGGTGCCTGCTCAGCGGCTCCGGACCCATCCGAGGGAGTTATATCCGTCGGTCCAATACCTTGAGTATCTTGAGGCATGCCGGACTCCATATGGGTGTCGGTAGAGGCCTGTGACTTGAAAGTAGCTGGTATCAGGGTCTGCAAAAGCACTTCACTGGGTACCGGTGAACTGGCGAACCGGCGATTGGCTTAGGAGAAGCTTCGTCATCGGTTTTGGATCTCGACTGCCTTTCTCTGTCCTTTTCTCTGCATTTTTTATGTACTCCGGTAGTCGGATTGCTATTCAACGACATTTCTGGGTAGATAAATCTGTTTCCAAAATACTTTGATGCAAAAATATACCGACGCTTAATAGTGCGGTGGTTAAATCTAGCACAAAACCGACAGCCAGGCACGTTGTGATCAAGGCCTAGGCAAGGAATACAGTATAAATGGAAGTCCTTATGAGGTATTTGCTTCCCACAAGTAATACAATTATTAACTTTTTGACATCTGTAAAAAGCAAGAAAAAATTTCCCCAACAGGGTACTTAGCTTTAGTGAAGACTTCGGTCTGAAACTCAAACTTGAATATTTCAGTAGTCAGCCGACCAGCACTTGCAAAATACTCCTGCTTCAGGCACTGCACAGCAAGAAAGACTAAAGAAAATGGCGTCGGCTGCATGTTTTATACCCCTGACAACCTGACGTCATGGAAGAGAAGACTGCAACCGACGCAGGAATTAAGACTTTGGAATTCAGGCCGACTGAGGGCAACCTGCCAGCAGATTACCCAAATGTAATGACTGCAACAGTGAAACACGAAGAACATCAGTGCAGTATGCTTTCAAGACATGGAAACTGAAGATAATTTACAGCCTTCTATGAAGAGGCGATTTGGTCACTCACTGGTAAAGCAACTGTCTTAAAGCTCAAAGCTGACATTGTTGAGACACAAAGTGGAGTTTTTCATGTTCTTTCCATGTCTGCATGGGTTTTTCTCCAAATACTCTGGTCTTTCACATCCCAAATTTGTGATGGCTGACTGGTAAACATAATATATATGTATGTATATAGTATCTGTATACACCCTTATCCCAAACTAAGAAATAATAATTAAAGAAAGTAATTCTAAGGCCCAGCTATCTGATACTACAGACCTCCAATTGCTGTAGAATATGGAATATATTTGGCTTACAGGTGAAGTGACTAAATTCTAAGGCACTTAGGAGGCATTGATGAACCTTGAAGATGCCAAAAACCCTCATTTCTTTTGTGGAAAATTGTCCCTGGAGGGAGCTCCAGCCTGCTTTTCCTTGACAGTTCACTTTTGATGTTTTTCAGTTTTTTCCAATTCAGAGTACATTTCTAATCTGTCATTCAAAATTGCCTCCTTAGTTAAGAAAAACCTCTCAGTAGGAACAAACATGGATCTGATCATTTGGAAACAAAGAAACTTTGCAGTCTGGAGGGTGTGAAATTCACTCCTTAAAATATGTTATGCACCTAGTTCACTAATACAAATCAAAGTGTAAAATATGCACTAGAAAATAATAAAATAGAAAATAGTAGTAGGTAGTCCACAGTTGAGTTAAAAATGGAATATCCTTTATTGAAACACACAAACAGGTGATCCTAGATTAGTATAATGAAAAGCATTAAAAACATTCATTATTTATATATAATCAGGTTATTTGGAGCAAGGGAGTGGTTACAGAAAGGGGTTCTGTTAAGAACAATAAAAGCATTAAACTCATTCCTTTAACCAAATCCCCCTTCCCCTTAACACCATGGAGTAAACTGAGACTGTGCTACCTTAGAACTGAAACTAAAAAGAACTTCAACTAAAAAGCTAGAGGCAAATTAAAATGTATAATATAAGGACAGCTTATTAAGGCTAATTTACTAATCCAAACGTTATTAATTAAGACACCAACTCACGAACAAAATGACTATCTAATTAACTAATAAAAAGATCTACCACTAGACATCAGAATAAATATTAACTTATAAACTGAAACACTTTTAACAAAGATAGCTCTCATATCAACTAAATACTTCATCTGGTTTGTGTGTAAAAAATAAGAAGTTATGTACTCACCATAACGTTCCATGTTTGTTGTCCATGATCTCACCTTCATTCTTGCTGGTAGGGTTTGGAACTGAGCATTAGTTCCGACTTGGCCTATTACTACAGCTTGAGAGCTTCCACTAGCTCAAGGCTATACCTATCCCATGATGCCTAAGGAAGATAACCTAGATCTTGTTTGCAGGTTACTAACATATTAGAAACCATATAGTAAAAAACAAAGCTAACAATTCTTAGCCTATGACTCACAAGGTCAGAAGGGAAACAGAGAACATTTTACACCAATAAAACTTTCCTCTCAATCCTCCAGGAGTGAAGGTTGGGGGAATGAGGGTGTGACGCAAGAGTGAAGGCGAGATCATTGACAACAAACATGGAATGATATGGTGAGTACATAACTTCTTAATGTTATGTTGTCCTATCTCGCCTTCATTATTGCTGGTTGGGGCAGCGTCCCCAGCACCTTTTTTCATGGGTGGCACAAGGGAATAAGCTCTTCAAAACAGTGGAATCAAAGTAAGCCCTGTTCCAGGAGGCCATATCTACTTTGTAATGAGTAATGAAGGTATGAGTATTGATCCATGTGGCTGCCACACAAATTGAGTCCATAGATAATCTGGACTGAAAGGCAGTCAAAGTTGACATAGCTCTTGTTGAGTGGCCCCTAATCTTTCCTGGCAATTGTTTATGTTAAGAATTATATGCATAGGTAATAGTATTAGCAAGCCATTTTGATAAGGTAACTCTAGAAACTGGTGCACCTTTTCTGTTATCTAAGAAGGAGATGAATAGCTGGTCAGATTTTCTAAACTCCTTTGTTCTATGCAAGTAGAACCGTAGCTGTCTGTGGACATCTAATTGGTGTAGTTTATATTCTGCCCTGTTGCCACAGTTTGGAAAGAAGACAGGCAGGTCAATGGACTGATTGAAATTGGTTTCAGAACATAGTTAGGGAAGGAATGAAGGATTCGTTCTAAGAGAAACTCTGTCTTTGTGAAAAACTAGATAGGGACGGCAAATGGACAGAGCTTGGTGCTCTGAAACCCTCCTAGCTGAAGTAATGGCTGTTAAAAAGACTGTTTTCCAGGTCAGAAATTTTAGTTCGCAGAGGAGGCTGGTTCATAAGCTGGTAGAATCAGATTAGTCAGTACCAATTTGAGGTCCCAAGGAAGTGGTGGTTCTCTTACTGGGGGCCTTAGTAGAAAAGTAACTCTCAGGAAGGCTTTGCACAATCTGTGAGACATTATTTTTGATCACATGTCTCATATGTGGTAGTTAGATATGGCGGCTAATTGTACTCGTATGGTAGCTGCTGCAGCACCTTCATAGAAAATCTCTGCTAAGAAATTTAAAATTTTACTTACAGGGGCTGTAAAGGGGTCTATGTGATTCTTGGAAGCCCAACAAGAAAATCTTTTCCATTTGCTAGCATACAATTTTCTAGTTGTTGTCTTATAAGAAGAAACCAGAATAGGACGCACTATAGGGGATATGTCTGGAAGCCTGGCTAAGATTGGAAGTGCAGCAGCCAACCTGTCAACTTGAGGGTTTGGATAGAAGGATGGAGAGTTCCTGACTGAAGATCTGGCGCCAGGTCCAGAATCTAAGGTTCCTCTTGGAGATGAGGCCATAGGAAGGGAAACCAGATTTGACGAGGCCAGTATGGAGCAATACAAATTAACCTGCGGCTCAACGATTTGGCTTTCTGTAGATCTTTGGGGATTAGGGGAAATGGGGGAAAGGCATAAAGAAGTCCTGGGGGCCAATCGTGAACAAGTGCATCCCTTGGTAACTCCCCTGGAGGGGGGATTAGGGCAAGGAAGCTGCTGCATTTGGTGTTCATGGACATGACAAAGAGGTCGCAGCAAGGCTGGCCCCACTTGCAAAAAAAATTTGGTTCGCAATTTCCTTTTTCAGGGACCACTCATGAGGCATCAGAATTGCTCTGCTTAATTTGTCTGCTATCACATCGGATTTCCCCTGAATGTGTATTGCAGTCAGAAAGCATTGAGAAGATATTGCCCATTGCCATACTCTCTGAGCCTCTCGACACACGGCTTGTTTGTTGATATACCACACTACTGACATATTGTCTGTTTGTATTGCAATCATACCGGGTGGAAGAGAGTTCTGGAATGCCTGCAATGCCAGAAGCACTGCTCTCATCTCTAGGACATTGACGTGCAAATGGTAATCGTGTTCCTGCCAAATTCCTTGGACGGTCTTTCCCAGATAATGCCCCCACCCTATCTGGGAAGCATCTGTGGTCACTGTAGCTACTGGTTGGGGGAGAGTGAACAGCCTGCCTACAGTCACCAGTGTGGACTGCAACTACCAGTGTAGATCCCTCTTGCAGGCATCTGTGATGAAGATTTTGTGGGACATTCAAATACTGCATGAACCATTGAGCAAAAAGTAGACACTGTAGGACTCTCATATGTAGATGTGCCAGAGGCACTAGTGTTATAGCAGCTGCCATAGTGCCTAAGAGCTTTAGAACAAACTTTGCCTGTACTTTTTTCTTCGAGAGTAAGATGGACACTTGATGGGGCAGTGTCTGTACCCTGTCGTGAGACAATTTTGCTACCATGTCTTTTGTGTTTAAATCTGCTCCTGTGTATGTAATATATTGTGATGGCAACAAGGCAGATTTTTCAAAATTTATTGTAATGCCCAGCTCCAAGCATAGATGGATGGTGGTGTCTCTTGCCTTGGTTAGTAGATGCTTGGTGGTGGTGATCAAGAGCCAGTCATCTAAGTATGGAAATGCCTGGAATTGTAGATGCCTGAGGTAAGCCATGACTACTGCCATGCATTTGGTAAACACTCTGGGGGCTGTAGTGAGGCAAAAGGGCAGAGCTCTGAATTGGTAATGGCTGGCTCCCAGCCAGAAGTGCAGATATCTCTTGGATCGCCTGATCATTTTTATATGGTAGTACGCATCCTGAAGAACGATTGAGCACATCCAATTGTCTTGTCCCAGAAAGGGGAGTATAGACTGCAGTGTCATTATTCAGAACTCTGATTTTTTTTTTTTTTTTTACAGACTTGTTCAGCCTGCTGAGATCCAAGATGGGTCTCCAGTCCCCTGTTTTCTTTGGAACTAAAAAGAACCTTGAGTAAGTTCCAGATCCGATTTGGACTGCGGGGACTTCTTGGAGGATTCTTTTTCTTAGTAATCTTTGTATCTCTAGGTTCTTTGATCCCTTTGACAGGGTGGAATGTCTGGGACTGATCTGTTTGTTGATGAGGGTGGGTGGAGAAGGGTATGTTGTAGCCCATGGAAGTTATAGACTGTACCCATTTGTCTTGAGTGATATTCAGCCAGGCTTTTGGGTACAAGTGACAGACTGTCCCTGACTGCCTCCAGAAGTGGGCAGGTAGTGATCCTTTCAGGAAAGCTGGAAGGGTCTGCCAGAGAAAGTATTTATGTCACCCTGATTTTGCGGACCCCCTCTACCGCAAGGTCAGCATCTTCCATTGTTATTTCCCCCTCTGCCCCTGGGGGGAAACGTCACCACATGCATCCAGCGAAGCTCTTTGGGATTTATGGAACCACATTTTCCCACCCTTCTGGCCTTTGGGATAAAGCCTGGTAGGGACAGAAAACCTTACTCCCACAGCAGACAGAGTTTTACCTTCTTGTTCGCACCTGGTCAGAGTCTCTTTCACTTTTGGCCCGAACAAGTACGAGCTGTCAAAAGGGGCATTTATGAAGGAAGACTTGAAGGGTTCAGCAAACTCGCAAAGGCACATTCAGAAATGTCTCCTCAGAGCTACTCCTGTGTCTGCTGCCCTACTCGCTCCATCGGCTGCATATGAGATAAGCCTCATGGAGGAGTTGACTACAGAACTTAAGGTAGTGAGCTGAGAGGTCACCTTATCTGACACCCCCGCAGCTGTAGAACCTTGGAGGGTATCTCCTAGCTCTTTCAGGAGATCCCTTTGGAGTCTGGCAAAGAGAGTTAGATAGTCCAGTGACCTGAGTCTAAAGGCCGCTGATGAGAACATGCACTTCCCATATCTGTCCATCATTCGAGATTCCTTATTCGGTGGATGGACAGATGAGGTCTCAGCTAACTCCTTTTTGGTGGCTGCCGCCACCATCATAGCATCTACCAGGACACCTTTGGTTAAGAACTCCTTATCTGAAGGGCAGTTATGAATTTGTTGGGCCTTCTCGGAACAGGTTCCACAGATTCTGGAGAGCCCCATGCCTTCTGACTGACTATACCAAAGAGTTGGTCGAAAGGTGGAGACACCTAAGAGGTGGAGGGTCGGGATCCAAACGCCTCCAGGTATACGGACTCATCCTCAGAAGGGGTAAGGGTCTTCCAGCCACCTCTATGTTTTAGGATCTCTGGGATGTCTGAGAAGGAGACATCCTCAGAGGGTGGCCGTGGGGACACTTCTGAATTCTTTAATTCTGTATCAGAAGTGACTGACTCCTCAGGGGAGTCTAGATGTTTCTTCTTATAAGTTCACTTCCGAGGGACCTCTCCATTGGGCTCCTCTGGGGAGGTTTCACAAGAGAGTGACTCACCCATTGGGTTGTCCTGGGGCATCTACGCCTGGGGAGAGGGATGGTATAGAGGTAGACACCAGCACTTTTGGGGGAAGAGTGACTGGATCTGAGGGTGGAGCCACCAGGGGTGACAGCACACTCCTCATCACCTCAAAGACACCACAACTTGGGCCTGAGGGAGCCTCCAACTCTGAAGAACCAGAAGACTTCCCTCGTACCAAGGTGGTGGGCTCTGAGGCTGACATAGGCAGTGAGCTCACCCGCACTGAAGCCCCGAGAGGTAGATTTGGATTCAACAAGGGTCCGACCCAACTCTCCTCCCAGGACCCAATGGGGGAGCATTGGCTCCGAGACCCCTCGACAGAAGATGACACCGAAGAGGTCAAAGCAGAAGTCAGGGCTGAAAACCCAGGGGTGAGTCTTGAACCTGATGGTTCCACTAGAAAGACATACAAGAGCTCTGGCTCTGAAACCACTCGGGTTGGAGGAGGAATAGCAGAAGGGGCAAGAGTAGAAGTTGGTTCCAAATCCTTTTGGGCTGGACTCAAAAGGAACTGGCTAGCGCCAGAGACCAAAGCAACCTCTTGACCACCTGCTCCACATCGGCATCCAATAGACTCCTGGATGATCGAGAGGACGGGGCCCATGATTTTATGCTACCAGCCACAGACTGTAAGATGGGTGACTGGGGGACTGAGGATACCTGCTCCAAAGTTGGGGACTGGCTAGGAATATGATTCCCGGTTGTTTCTGACAATACTGATGGAACCAAAGGAGCAGTTTTCTTGGGCCCAAGAGCCTTTGGGTCCGAAGTTGAATCCTTTGAGGGTTTCTTAGCTGGCTGAGAGGCAGGAGCCGAGGAAGAAGACCTTTGGTTGATTTGTCCGATTTTGGTGACTGGGACGATTTGAAGAGGTCTGGTTCATTTTGAGAGCCTCAGCAAATGGAAGCAGTCCCTTAACCATCAGTTTGCTTCTCCATTCCTGCAAAACCCTGGAACTGAAACATTGACATATTGAGCATGCGTCTTGGAGGTGCACCACACCTAAACAGTAGACACAACTAGTGTGTCTGTCCATTAAGGACATTTTCTGTGTGCTGGAGTCGCATTTTTTGAAGCCAGACTGCTTCACTTCTCTGTCTTCCTTGGACATTGTAACAACCAAACAACAACCGCAACAAAATTGTCCAGGAACTATGCAAAGACAAAGATAGTAATACTAGCAAAAAACTATCAAGTTATCAAACACCACACTGAACAAAAAAAAATAATTATCTAGTTTCTACTCAACTTTTATTGTTTAAACACTCAAGCAGGGAGAAAGGGGGCTAGAGGAGAGGTCTCTAACTAAAAATGACGATCCCCTCTAGCCAGAGGAGACATCTCTAACTCAAATGATGAAACATCTTGGAAAATTGGTAAAGGAAGGAAAAAGTTGTCCTCCAACTTAAACGGACCGAAGAGAAAGAAAGATGAATCCTCCAACTCAAATGGGTACATCAGGATTTAAGTTTTAGAGTTTGAAAGGATGGTACAGGGAGATGTAGGCCTAGCGAAAGTGATGGCCAACCACAACAAGCACACAAGCAAGAAAAACTTAGGGATTCACTACCGTGAAACCTAAAACACAGTCAACCAGTAAAACCGAGCAATATATATATATATATATATATATATATATATATATATATATATATATATATATATATATATATATATATATATATATATATATATATATACACAAAATATTTTGGAATAGACTAATAATAAACCAATAATATCCAAAAAAAGAAGTTCACTTAGCCTGAACCTGGTGAGAAGTACCCAATCTAGTTTAGCGGCAAATGAGATCTGGGTTATCTTCCCTAGGCATCATGGGATAGGGGTGTAGCCTCAAGCCAGTGGATGCTCTTGAGCTCTAGTAATAGGCCGAGTTGGAATCAATGCTCAGTTTCAAACCCAACTAGAAAGAATGAAGGTGAGATAGGACAACATAACATCATAATATTAACAAACATGTGCATAAATCTACAACTGAACATCTAAGTAGGCTGAAAACCATAGCTATAATTCCTAAGGTGGAAATGTTAAAAATAAAGCATTATGACCCTGGGGATCTGTTGAAGTGTGGCATCTAACTAAGAAAGCACTTAGTTTTAATGAGTAAAAGTATCAGGAAACAGCACCAATGTCAGTTATTTTTATTGTAAAATACTTACAATGTTTGCTAGTTGTTTTAACAATATTAGCATGTATAACATTAGCATGTAATGTCAGCATTAATCAGTTCCATATCAGACTTTTAATAGTCTTTGAAACAGTGGGGCAGTTTTTTGAATTCTAGTATGCTTTTTATGGCTCAGTAATAATTAAGCCCATTTTTCTAAAAGAGTTCAGTTTCAGCTGCCACAGTAGTTCACATTTTTCTAAAAGATTAGGGATGTCTCCTTCCAGTTCCTAAAGGTCCACATGTTCAATAATTTGAAATTTAAAGCCAGTGTGTCTTTTCTGAAGCTGCAGGTATTATTCTTGCATTTAGCTCTAATTTCAGAAAGATGACTAGAAATTCTTTTAAGTCTGTTGAGCATTTTCTCCAAATAAAATGCTTCACAGTCATTGCAACTTGCCCTGTAAACCACCTGCACTGAGTTACAGTCGCCTTTAGTTTCTTTAAATAAGGGCAGAAAAACATGTCTCCCTCCTGTATGTGCTGACAAAAGACACAGTTGGCTCCACACATTGCTGCATGTATCCAGTGGTCTGGGCCTACTTTCAACCCAATTCCTGATGTTTCTGGCTTTCCTATATGCAAAGGAAGGAGCTTCTCCAAGGATGCCCATTAGATTTGAGCTTTCAGTAATTATGGCCCAGTTCTCTCTAATAATATTAATGATGCTATCATAGTCAATAGTAAAAGTCAAGATACAACTGTCTTTAGAATTGTTGTCCACAGATTAATTTAAAACCCACCTACAAGGGCTGTTAAGTGTTGGTGAATTTGTACTTTTTAGTTTAATTTTAGGTTCCAGAATGCTTCTTAACATATTGCTTTCATATCCCCTTACCAAAAAATCATTTTCAAGATCATTTATGTTCTTGAGGAAGGGTTTCATTTTCATGGTGATCCTGGCCAACCTGAAGCCCTGGGACTTAACAACACCCCATGCTTTGGAACAAAATTCCTAACTACATTAGGCAGATCCCCTCACTAACACTCTTCAAGAGAAACCTTGACGAGTGGATGGTTAACAGAAAATACACCCCTGGGATCACTTCATTGGCTCTTCTTGACAGAGGCTCAGTTAATTAATCAATGGGGTGGCGAAAGTTGACACACTCTGGCTAGGCTTATAAATGCCCTCGGGCAGATAGCCTAGTACCTACCTATGAACCTATTATATTTTGTCCTGGTGGGATGGAGACTCTTATTATGTAGCAGGAGGTTTACTCTAGTAGGTTCTCTGTAAAGATCTGTGTGAATTTTACCTTGGTCCAAGTCTTTAGTAACCTGCATATCCAAGAAGACTACCAAGGTGAGGTTGTGGGAAGAGGTGAAATGCAGTAAACTGGTGGTTTGAGTCAGATAGTTGATAAAATCTTGTAATGTAGCACTGTCTCCTTTTCACAAAATAAAGATGTCATCAATAAACTGCAGATACACTGTGATAGGTCTGACAAAAGCGCTAAACTTTTATTAAAGTGGAGTTCTGCAGTTCGTGGTCCTCTCTGTCTTATTGGGTTTTATTTTTGCAAATAATACGAAGTAAAAACTACCCCAGACAATATTGTATACAAATAATTTGGCAAAAGACTAACACTGGCAAGAGACATTTAGTGCTAGGAATAAACTGCATCAATGACTGGACTGAAGAAGGAAGAATACACAAATGTTTTGAATAAATGAGGAAATAATTCCTCTCCAAGAAGAATAAAAAGTCTTCCCCCTTCTTCTGAAGGTGTAAGACAGAATGCTTTGGAACTTCTCAATTTCACCATAAACCTACACCCTTTGAAACATTTCTAAACAAAATCAGCCAACTAATGCTATTGTGCTTAGAAGAAGATAACTGAAAATCCTGTAAAGAACAACTTGGTTATCAGCTAAGGAAAAGGTAAATTACACAGCAATATCTACAGTAATACAGTAACTGTTGGCTAAAAACAAGGTCAGATGCAGTGAAAATATATTTATACCTGTGTAAGTGAGTGAAGCTCTGATTTCGTCCCATAGTTCGAGTGTCATCCACTCATCTCAGCAAAAGTAAACTGACCTTTCAGTACTCGACCCTACAGAATGAACACCTACTATAATGAAGCAAAATAAGCTTCTAGTAAAGTCAGCTCCAGAACCATAGTTAAAGAGGATATAAAATTATAGGACAAGTGCAAATCCTAGAAATAGATCAATGAAGCGATGCCCAACAGAAATTATCTTTCTAGGTTGCTTATTCACATGTGATGCTGGTGATTTTAATATGTATGCTTCTAATTACAGTGCATATCGGCCTTTTATTTCTATACCTTCTTTCTGTATACAAATGCCTCGTACTCCAGGACATGTTATATATACTATCAACCTACTCATAGAGCAAATAAGTCATTAAATAAATTTAACTGAGATTAGGAAACAAAACAGTCTTCATTTGCCTTTGAATAGTACAAACTATTAATTTTATGATGTTGCCAATGATTTATTATTCATGCAAATAATTGAGTCTA
>NC_056741.1:1162975959-1163038459 GCF_019279795.1 Protopterus annectens | reverse complement strand
TGTGTGTGTATGATATATATATATATATAGAGAGAGAAAGTGAATTGTGAAAATGATCAAACCATCTTTGGTAGCATGTGTGAGAGAGAGTGAAGAAAGAATGATCTGTGGCACCAGCAGCAGTTTTCCCTACCTCTTCACCTCTTCGACTGTCATACCCGTCAACCTCTTAGCACAAGAAATCTGTACAAAGCCTGACATAACTGGGGGGGGGGGGGTGCTAAGAAATAGGAACACACTTTAAATATTGCTCTTATAAACTCTGAAAGTTGCTAGAAAAACGGGATTTGTGTTGTTAGCATGTGTTTTCTGAAGGATATGAAATCTGAAACTCAAATGCATGTCATTATCTGAAGGCAATAAAACGCTGAAACTTAAATGTATGTCATTATTTAGTAACTTCTGTCTCCAATGACTGGTAGTAGCTCAAACCTTTTAGGAATACGGGACCAAAAATATAAAGTAAATATATGGATTTTTTTAAACTGTTAATTATATGTAAAATGCTTCCTCCAACACCATTAACATATACAACAGCAAGTATGAAACTTTAGGCGGAGAAACTATTTTACATCACAAATATATTAAAAAAAATAAAGTAGTACTTAAAAAATACACAAGTATGTAAAACACAACAATTTTACAGAGAGCCCATTCTCTAAGCACAGGAATGCCCTCCAGGGTGTGTGTTAATGTGTAATTAATGCCCTTCCAGGGTTGTAGAGGCCCTCCACCTGTGGCGTCGGGCCTCAACACCCCTGGATGGGTATTAATTACACATTATCACACATCCTGTCAGGCATTATTGCTTGCTTAACATATTACAAGAAGAACTACACAGAAAGCTGTCAGCAGAAACTGTATAATAACCTTTACAAATTAAGAAGTGTCATACATGTGCACTATTCAACTCAAGAAGAAGGCATCTATGATGGCTGCCAGTATTTGTTTGCTTTAAATAATCTTTATTCCTTTTTCATGAGAACTTCCACATCCACTGCTTATATTAAATAAGTTTTATTTCTTCTTCATGAGGGCCTCTGCCTGTCTGACCCATAAATCTCAGTTATGGCCATTACTGTACAAATCGCTTGCCAGCTCACAGGTCCAGAATGCAACAGGCCTGGATGTGATTCTACCTTTAAAGAATGAAGACTTGTTGGATCTAGGATACAGTAAGATGTGAAGAGGGTTCTGCTAGAGATAATATATTGGTAAATGCAGTCCAACATAAGCTGAACAGGCAGAGCCACCTTCCAACTCCATTTTCATCTTCTCTCCCTTTACCTTCAAAGAACTGATACAAAAAAATAGAGTTCCCCACTCAATACACTGCAGTCAGTCCAATACTCTTATCTGTTTTTCCAGCCACTACTAGGAGTTGTCAAAGGTATGACTATTACCAAAACATCTACTAGGAAGGATAGTCATGTCATTGTTCAATCCATCCTTTCTCCCTGTTGGGTTTTGGGTAGCCCAAGCTCATTCTTAGACTCAAGCTGTTTTTTACCTGAACCACAGATACAATTACAGTACCAGGGAGCTTGCAATGGTGGCTGATTTGATCACCAATGCAACGTCTATATATATTAAGACCATTGTGAATTACTTAGAAAGTGAAGTGGTGAAGATAAAAAGAAGTTATGTACTCACCATAACGTTCCATGTTTGTTGTCCATAATCTCACCTTCATTCTTTATGGTTAGGTTCGGAACTGAGCATCGGTTCCAACTCAGCCACATACTAAAGCTCAAGAGCTTTCACTGACTCGAGGCTATACCCTATCCCATGATGCCTAGTGACAGTTACCCAGATCTCATTTGCAAATACCCATCATGGTAACACAATAATCCTCTGCACATGTCTCATAAGGCATGAAGGGAATCAGAACTTATGACCAATTCCAAAACTTTCCTCTCGATCCTCCATGAAGGGGGAAGGAGGATGGGATGCAAAAATGAAGGCGAGATTATGGACAACAAACATGGAACATTATGGTGAGTACATAGCTTCTTTATGTTATGTTGTCCTATCTTGCCTTCATTCTTGATGGTTGGAACAGTGTCCCCAGTACCTTCTTTCTTGGATGGCTCAAGGGAATAAACTCTTCGGAACAGTGGAACCAAAGGAAACCCTGTTCCGGGAGGCCACATCTACTTTGTAATGAGTGATAAAGGTATTTGACCTATGTGGCTGCAGCACAAATTGAATCTAAGGGTAGTCTGGCTTGAAAGGCAGTGATAGTCGACATAGCTCTAGTCGAATGGCCCCGAATTTATTCCTGGCAACTGCTTATGCTGAGAACTACATGCATAAGTAATGGTATCTGTAAGCCATTTGGATAAAGTGACATTTGAAAGTGAAGTTCCTTTTCTATTCTCTGAGAATGACACAATTGGCCCGATTTTCTAAACTGCTTTGTCCTGTGTAAGTAGAAGTGTAACTGCCTACGGACATCCAATTCATAAAGCTTATATTCTGTCTTGTTGCCATAGTTTGGGGAAAAAGACAGGTAGTTCAATAGACTGATTTAAATTGGACTCAGAACAGACTTTAGGCAGAAAGGAAGGATTAGTTGTAAGAGAGACTCTGTCTTTGTAGAAAATCAAATAGGGAGGACGGATAGATAGAGCTTGCATTTCTGAAACTCTCCTAGCCAAAGTAATGGCTGTTAAAAAGATTATCTTCCATGTTAAGAACCTTAGTGGGCAAGAGGCAGCTGGCTCTTAAGGGGGGAGAGTTAAAGCAGTCAGTACCAAATTTAGATCCCATGGAGGTGGTGGTTCTCTTATTGGAGGTCTTAAAAGGAATGTACCTCTCAGAAAAGCTTTGCATAATCTATGAGACATTATATTGGATCCCATGTCTCCTATGTGGTAGTTCAATATGGCAGCTAGTTGTACTCGTATAGTGGCTGCAGCTGCCCCTTGATTAAAGGTTTCTGCTAAAAATTCCAGAATTTTAGTTATAGGGGCTGTAAAGGGATCAATATTATTTTTGTCAACCCAACAAGAAAACCTTTTCCATTTGCTAGCATAAAGTTTTCTAGTAGTAGTCTTATGCGATGAAACTAGAATGTGACGCACTGCTGGGGACATGTCGGGAAGCCTGGCTAAGATGGGAAGTGGAGAGACCAAGCTGTCAGCTTGAGGGTTTGAATGGAGGGGAATGGAGCTTTCCTGATTGATGAGTGAGCAGATCCGGTACTGGGTCCAAGATCCAAGGCTCCTTCTGGAGATGGGGCCATAGGAAGGGGAACCATATCTGACGAGACCAGTATGGTGGAATGAGAACTAGCAACTCAACGATTTGGCTTTCTGGACTTTGGGTATTAGTGGAAACAGGAGAAATGCATAAAGAAGTCCCGGGGGCCAATCGTGGAACAAGTGCATCCCTGGGTGACTCCCCTGGAGGGGGAATTAGGGCAAGATAGCTGCTGCATTTGGCATTCATGGACACGGCAAAGAGGTCATGGCAAGGCTGGCCCCACTTGCAAAAAATTTGGTTCGCAATTTCCTGTTTCAGGGACCACTCATGAGGCATAAGAATTGCCCTGCTTAATTTTTCCGCTATCACATTGGACTTCCCCGGAATATGTGTTGCGATCAGAAAATGTTGAGAAGATATTGCCTGTTGCCATACTCTTTGAGCGTCTCAACAGAGGGGGCAAGATTTGGTTCCACCTTGTTTGTTGATATAACACACAATGGACATATTGTCTGTCTGAATTGTAATTTTACCTGGTGGAAGAGGTGTCTGGAATGCCTGTAACACCAGAAGCACCCGCTCTCATCTCTAGGATGTTGATGTGCAAGTGGTATTCTTGTTCCTGCCAAGACCCTTGGACAGTCTGTCCCAGATAATGCCCCCCCCCCAATCTGGGAAGCGTCCGTGGTCACTGTAGCTATGGGTTGTGGAAGAAAAAGAAGTTATGTACCTACCATAACGTTCCATATTAGTTGTCTTCTTCTCGCCTTCTTTCTTGCTGGTTGGGTTCGGAGCCGATCCTCGGCTCCGACTCGGCCATCTTCAAAAGCTCGAGAGCTGCTTACTGGCTCGAGGCCCCCCTATATCCCATGATGCCTGGCACTAGATACCCAGATCTCGTTTGGTAAGTCTAACTGCAGGCATAATAATAAATTAATGCTATCCTAGAATGCATAATTCCTACTGGGGAGACTACTAAGCAGAAGGAAATAGCCAGAAAAGACTCAGCCAGTGCAAAATCAAGAGGAACTCTTCTTGGTCCACTAGGATAGGGAGATGGAAGGTGGGATGCAAGAAAGAAGGCAAGAAGAAGACAGCTAACATGGAACGTTGTGGTAGGTACATAACTTCTTTATGTTAAGTTGTCTATCTCGCCTTCATTCTTGCTGGTTGGGACAGCGTTCCTAGCACCTAAAATCCTGGGTGGCTCATCAGAAAAGACTCTTCAGAACAGTGGGACCAAAATCAGCTCTGCTCCTGGAAACCAAATCTAACTTGTAATGCAAAATGAAAGTATGTGGGTTGGCCCATCTAGCCGCAGCACAAATAGATTCCATGGGCAACCTAGCCTGAAAAGCCACCGAAGTGGCTAAAGCTCTGGTGGAGTGACCTTTGGTTTGACCGGTAATTCTTTATTCCTGAGCTGGTATATGAATGTGATGATAGAAGACAACCACCTGGATAAGGTCACCTTGGAGACCGGAAGACCCTGTTTACCTATTGCATAAGACAGGAACAGTTGATCTGATTTTCTAATGTCTTTGGTTCTATGTAAATAAAAGCGTAGTTGCCTGTGAACATCTAACTGATGCAACTTATACTCCGCCCTGTTGGAGTGGTTAGGGAAAAACACTGGAAGGTCTATGGACTGATTCAAGTTACTCTCTGAAGAGACCTTAGGAAGGAAGGAAGGATTAATCCTCAGAGCAACCCTGTCATTGTGGAACACGAGGTATGGGGGACGGATAGAAAGAGCCTGTAGTTCCGAAATTCTTCTGGGTGAAGTAATAGCTTCCAGAAAAAGGGTTTTCTAAGATAAGAACTTCAGTGAACAAAAAGCTGCAGGTTCGAAAGGGGGCAAAATTAGCGAAGCTAAAATTAAATTTAGATCCCACAGTGGTGGAGGATCTCTCATTGGGGGCCTGAGCAGAGTGGTTCCTTTGAGAAAGGCTTTACACAGCTTATGGGACATGATATTGTTTTCTGACAGGCCAATGTGAAAATTTGAAATTGCCGCTAACTGAACTCTAATTGTAGCGGAAGCGGACCCAGCATGGAAGAGCTCCACGAGAAATTCCAAAATGGAGTGTATGGGGGCTGAAAAGGGGTCTATACTTTTTGCCTCTGCCCAGGAAGAAAAACGTTTTCACTTACTAGCGTAAGTTGTTCTGGTCATAGACTTGTGTGATGACAAAAGGATTTTGTTCACAGAGGGGGAGATATCTGGGAGCCTGGCTAAGGTTGGAAGTGGAGCAACCACGCTGTGAGCTGGAGAGAGTACAGGGATTGGTGCAGCCCACCCGATTGATGAATCAGGAGGTCTGGAACTAGGTCCAGAGTCCAATGCTGTTCAAGAAGATAGCGATGCAGGAACGGAAACCATATTTGTCGAGGCCAGTAAGGAGCAATGAGGATCATTTTGCAACCCAAAACAGTAGCCTTCTGAATTAGCTTCGGTATGAGGGGGAAAGGAAGGAATGCATAAAGAAGTCCCTGGGGCCAATCGTGGACTAGAGCGTCTCTGGGGGAATGCCCGGGAAGTGGAAGGAGAGAAAAGAAATTGCTGCACTTGCTGTTGAAGGGAGTTGCAAAAAGGTCGGAGAAAGGTTGGCCCTATCTGTGGAAGATTTGGTCCGCAACTACCTGGTTCAGAGACCACTTGTGAGGCATGAGAATTGCTCTGCTCAGTCTGTCAGCTATGATGTTGGACCTCCCAGGGATGTGCGTTGCAATCAGAAACCGTTGGAAAGAGATCGCCCACTGCCAGAGTCTGAGTGCTTCTCGACATAGGGCGTAGGACCTGGTTCCGCCCTGCTTGTTGATGTACCACACTACGGACATATTGTCCATTTGAACTGCAATGGTCCTGGTAGGAAGAGAGTCCTGAAGAGCCTGCAATGCTAAGAGCACAGCCCTCATCTCCAAGATATTTATGTGCAGATGATACTCGTGAGGTTGCCAGGTGCCTTGGACTGTTCTGCCCTGATAATGCCCCCCCCCACCCGATCAGGGAGGTGTCCGTGGTCAATGTAGCCACTGTAGGGTGGAGAACAAATGGTCTACCGTGGACCACTGATGTGGAGACCATCCACCACGCAAGATGCTTCTTGCATGCCTGAGTGATCATAATCATATAAGACATGGGAAGTTGCTGGAAGGACCATTGGGTGAAAAGAAGCCACTGGAGAATCCTCATGTGAAAACGAGCTAGAGGGACAAGTACGATCGCTGCTGCCATGAGACCTAGCGTTTGAAGGACAAACCTGGCTTGAATCCTTTTGCATGCTAATAAAACCTTGACATGCTGATGAATCACTGACACCCTGTCTGGTGGGAGGCTCGCTAACATGTCTTTGGTATTTAAATTTGCGCCTATAAAGGTGATAGATTGACAGGGCGACAATGCAGACTTTTCAAAATTTATTGTGATACCTAGTTTGGAGCAAGTATCGATGGTGCAGTCTCTGGCTCACAGAAGGTGATGTCTGGTGGTAGCAGTGAGGAGCCAGTCATTGAGATATGGAAACACCTGGAATCCTTGCCATCTCAGGTGAGCGGTAACTACTGCCATACATTTGGTAAACACCCTGAGGGCTGTGGTGAGACCAAAGGGCAGAGCTCTGAACTGATAATGGCTGGCTCCCAGCCAGAAGCAAAGGACTCTTCGTGGGCATCTGTCCATTTTGATGTGGTAGTATGCATCCTGAAGATCTATGGAGCACATCCAATTGTCCTGACCCAGAAAGGGTAAAATGGACTGAAGCGTGACCATCCGGAACTTCGTTCTTTGTACAGACTTGTTTAGTCTGCTGAGATCCAAAATGGGTCTCCAGTCCCCTGTCTTTTTGGTACCAAACAGAACCCTGAGTAAATTCTGGATCCTTGTTGGTCTGCTGGGACTTGCTGGATGGCCCTTTTTATTAGCAGTTTTAACACTTCTTGCACTGATTGGCCCCTTAGATTGGGTGGAACATCTGGAAGGGACTTGTTTGACCTTAAGGGGGTGTGAACGAAGGGAATTCTGTAGCCTCCAGATATGATGGACTGTACCCATTTGTCTTGTGTTATGTCTTGCCAGGCTCTTGGGTACAGTGATAATCTTCCCCCGACTGCCTTCAGGGGTGAGCATCCAGGCAACCCTTCAGGGATGCTGGAAGGGCTTGTCAGAGAAAGATTCTCTGCTGCCCTGGTTTTGTGGACCCCCTCTGCCACGAGGGCGGCATCTGTTATTGTTCCCTCCTCTGCCCCTGGAGGGGAACTTACCATGTGTGTCTGGCAAGGCTCCTTGGGATTTCCAGAACCACATCTTCCCACTCTTCTGACCCTTAGGATATGGTCTGGAGGGAGTGGAAAAATGGACTCCTACAGCAGAGAGAGTCTTGCCTTCCTGCTCTCACCTGGTAAGGGTATCTTTCACCTGTGATCCAAAGAGAGAAGAACCATCAAAGGGGGTGTTGGTGAAAGACGCTCTGAAAGGTTTTGCAAAGTTACATAGCCGCATCCAAGAGTGCCTCCTTAGGGCCATGCCTGTGCCTGCGGCTCTACTGACACCATCGGCTGCATACGAAATGAGCTGCATGGAGGAGTTTACCACTGAATTAAGAGGCACCAGCTGGGAGGCTGCCTTAGCCTGGGTCCCCTCAGCTGATGGATCTTGGAGGGTATCTCCAAGCTCTTTCAGGAGATACCTCTGAAGATGGGTAAAGTGGCACAGGTAATTCAGGGACCGCATGGAAAAGGTCGCTGAAGAGAACATCCGCTTCCCATATCTGTCCATCGTCCTGGACTCCTTGTTAGGGGAATGGACAGATGAAGAAGTCTCAGCCAACTCTGTCTTTGTGGCCGCTGCTACCACCATGGCATCAACGGGGACACCCTTGGTCAAGAACTGTTTGTCCTGCGGGGCAGTAATGAACTTGGCAGGTCTTCTAGGGGTCGGTTCCACTGTGTCTGGAGCCGTCCATGCCTTTCAAGCCACCACAGACATCAGTGGGTCGAAAGGCAGAGACACCCAGGAGGTGGAAGGTTGGGAGAGAAGGGGGGGAGGGGAAACTCTCTAACTTAAATGAGTTTCTTAAGGAAGGGTAATGCTTATCTAGAAGAAAACTAGCTACAATACTAAAGTCTAACTAATGACTAATTCTACACTAACCTATACAGTTTTTAACAAGAAAAAATACAATAATAATAATGAAGCTTATACGACCTAAGCCAGTAGAACAACCTCGCAGCAGAAGCGGCAAACGAGATCTGGGTATCTAGCGCCAGGCATCATGGGATATATAGGGGGGCCTAGAGCCGGTAAGCAGCTCTCGAGCTTTTGAAGATGGCCGAGTCGGAGCTGAGGATCGGCTCTGAACCCAACCAGCAAGAATAAAGGCAAGATAGACAACTTACCATCAAATGATCTGCCTATGGTTACCTGCATGGACTGAAGCCAGCATCGTAGATCCTTCTTGCAGGTGTCCGTGATGAGGATCTTTTGTGACATGGGCAACTCCTGCATGGACCAATGAGCAAAGAATAGCCACTGTAACACTCTCATGTGTAGATACGGCAGAGGGACTAATGTTATTGTAGCTGCCATTGAATCCAATACCTTGAGAACAAACTTTGCCTGTAGTTTCTTCTTCATGAGCAAGATAGATATTTGATGGTACAATGTTAGTACCCTTTCATGAGGCAGTTTTGCTACCATGTCTCTTGTGTTTAAGTCTGCTCCTATAAGGGTAATATGCTGTGAAGGCAACAAGGCAGATTTTTAGAAATTTATGGTAATACCTAGCTCTGAACAGAGATGAATGGTAGTGTCTCTTGACTTGGTTAGTAGATGCTCGGTGGTGGTGGTTAGGAGCCAGTTGTCTAAGTATGGAAACACACAGAATCCTAGATGCCTCAGGTGAGCCATGACTATACTGCCATGTATTTAGTAAACAATCTGAAGGCTGTAATGAGACCAAAGGCCAGAGCTCTGAACTAGTAATGACTGGCTCCCAGCCGGAAGTGTAGATATCTCCTAGATCACCTGTTCATCTTTATGTTATAGTATGCATCCTGAAGATCTATTGAACACATCCAATTGTTTTGCCTTAGAAAAGGGAGTATAGACTGCAGTGTTACCATTCAGAACTTTGCTTTATTTACGGACTTGTTCAGTTTGCTGAACATATAGTCTGCTCCTATAAGAATAATATGCTGTGAAGGCAACAAGGCAGATTTTTTGAAATTTATGGTAATGCCTAGCTCTGAACAGAGATGAATGGTAGTGTCCCTTGCCTTGGTTAGTAGATGCTCGGTGGTGGTGGTTAGGAGCCAGTCATCTAAGTACGGAAACACATGGAATCCTAGACACCTCAGGTAAGCCATGACTACTGCCATGCATTTGGTAAACAATCCGAAGGCTGTAATGAGACCAAAGGGCAGAGCTCTGAACTGGTAATGACTGGCTCCCAGCCAGAAGCGTAGATATCTCCTGGATAACCTGTTCATCTTTATGTGATAGTATGTATCCTGAAGATCTACTGAGCACATCCAATTGTCTTGTCCCAGAAAAGGGAGTATAGACTGCAGTGTTACCATTTGGAACTTCGCTTTCTTTACAGACTTGCTCAGTTTGCTGAGATCCAAAATTGGTCTCCAGTCCCCTGTTTTTTTTGGAACTAAAAAGAACCTTGAGTAAATTCCTGATCCGACTTGGTTTGCGGGGACTTCTTGGATGACTATTTTTCTAGCAACCTTTGAATTTCTTTGGTTGCTTGATCCCTTTGACTGGGTGGTATGTCCGGGATGGATCTTGATGGAAGGGGTGGAAAAGGGAAAGGAATGTTGTATCCCCTGGATATGATCGACCATACCCATTTTTCTTGAGTGATATTCAGCCAGGCTTTTGGGTACAGTAGTAATTTCCCCCCCGAATGCCTCCAGAGGTGGACAGGCGGGCCTCCTTTCAGGAGCGCTGCAAGGGTCTGCCAGAGAATGTATCTCTGTCACCCTGATTCTGCGGACCTCCTCTGCCACAAGGGTGGCATCTTCCATTTCGCCTGCCAGAGAATGTATCTCTGTCACCCTGATTCTGCGGACCCCCTCTGCCACAAGGGTGGCGTCTTCCATTTTTATTCCCCCCCCTTTGCCTCTGGGGGAAAATTCACCACATACATCCAGCGAAGCTCTTTGGGATTTCAAGAACCACATTTTTCCGCCTTCTGACCTTTGGGATAAGGTCTGGTAGGGATGGAGAAATGTACTCCCACGACAGACAGAGTTTTGCCTTCTTGTTTGCACTTGGTAGGAGTCTCTTTTACTTTTGACCCGAACAAAGATGAGCCATCAAAAGGGGCACTGATAAAGGAAGACTTGAAGGGTTCAGCAAACTCACAAAGACACATCCAGGAATGCTTCCTCAGAGCATAGGAATTGAGACGCATGGAGGAGTTTACTACAGAGTTTAAGGTCACAAGCTGAGAGTTTACCTTGTCAGGCACACCCACAGCTGTAGTACCCTGGAGGGCATCTCCTAGCTCCTTGAGGAGATTCCTCTGAAGTAGAGTAAAGTGGGATAAGTAATTCAGTGGCCTAAGAGTAAAGGCCACTGAAGAAAACATATGCTTCCCATATATGTCCATCGTTTGAGACTCCTTATTCGCCGGATGGACAGATGAAGAAGTTTGGGCTAATTCCTTCTGGGTGGCCGCGATCACCACCATAGCATCTACTGGGACACCTTTAGTCAGGAATTGTTTGTCTGGGGCTGTAAATAAATTTGTTGGGCCTCCTCGGAACTGGTTCCATGGATTCTGGAGAGCCCCACGCCTTTCAACTAGCTACACCAAGGAGCTGGTCTTAAGGTGGAGACACTCAAGAGGTGGAGGGTCAAGATCCAGATGCCTCCAGGTATACAGACTCATCTTCAGAAGGGGAGAGGGTCTTCCAGCCACCTCTCTGTTTCAGGATCTCTAAGCTGTCTGAGAAGGAGACATCCTCAGAGGGTGACCATGGGGACCCTTCTGAATCCTCAAATTCCGTATCCTATGTGACAGACTCAGATAAGTCTTGATGTTTCCTCTTACAAGTTGTCTTACAAGCGACCTCCTTAGAGAGATACTCTGGGGAGGTTTCAGAAGAGAGTGGTTTGCCCATTGGGGCATCTTGGGACATTGGTTTTCTACACTTGGGCTGGAGGGATAGTGTAGAGGTTGACACTGGTTCCTTAGGGGAAACAGTAGCTGGAGCCAAGGGTGGAGCAGTCTCGGGGGAAAGCACATTCTTCATGACACTGAAGGCACCATGATCCTGGCTTGAGAGAACCTGTGGCTCTGAGGAACCTGGAGATCTCACTTGTGCCAAGGAGGATGGCTCCAAGGCCAATGTGGGCACCAAACACACCTGCGCTGAAGCCCAGAGGGGAAGAGTTGGATCCAACAAGAGTCCGTTGGTCAGATCAGACCATAAGCTAATCACCCTTAACATCCACATCCCACCCCCAACCCCCAGTAAGGAAACCTCCATAAAAAACTTCTCCAAAGCCAACTTCATGCTACTCAAGTCAGAAGTTACAAACTTCATGACACCCATGCAGACAGGAACTGAAAGTTAGACTATTGAGTCCTCCACTAAGGCACTGTACAAGCACATCCACTCGTGGATGAATTGTGTCATCCCAAATAGAACCAAGATGCTCTCCTCCAAAAAAAGGAAGCCAATCTGGTGGTCCCCTGCCATAAACAAACTTTACAACAAAAGGAAGAAACTATTGCAGAAAAGAGGAAAATCCCAGGATGCAAAAAAATTCCCTTACCAACCTTAGTAAGAAGCTGAGATCCCTCATAAAATCCTCCAAAGCTAGTTACAAAAATAAAATTGCCAAAGATTCCAAAGACAACCACAAGGTATTCTATAACTATATCAAGAATCTAAATGGCAATGCTTAGATCTGCTCTGAGCTACAACAGAATGGCATTAAATATACTGATCCCAAGGATACTGCCAATATCCTGGCAGATCGATTCAGTGCCAACTTCACCCCCCTCTCACCCCCTAAATGGCCCATCTCAATACTGGAAAATTGCCAAATTCCGGTAATAATGGCCACACAGGTAAAAAATGCACACTCCAAAGCTAAGAATACAGCATCCATAGGACCAGATGACATCCCGGGCTGTGTACTACATGAACTACAAAATGAACTGGCACCTCACCTAAGTGTCATGTTTAATCATACCCTCACCTCAGGCTTCATGCCCACTGAGTGGTGCACAGCTACAGTTATCCCACTCCACAAGGGGGGATCCACCTTGGATCCCTAGAACTACTGCCCTATCAGTCTGATGAGCCTGATCTACAAGGCCATGGAACGTATTATCATAGAACTTATAAATAAAGACATTGGCAACCTTAAAACACTGGAAACCAACCAGTTTGGGTTCATGAAGGGCCAATCTTGTCTCCTGAACCTGACTGACTTCTTTGAATCAGTCTCCAGAGCCATGGATGAGGGTAACGCAGTCCACACAGCCTATCTGGACCTCGCCAAGACCTTTGACACCATCCCCCACTCTGGAATCATAGATAAACTTACTAAGTTGCGCATTAATCCCTACGTCACTCGATGGGTTGCCAACTGGCTTACTGACAGAACCCACACTGTAAAAGTAGCTGACTCCAAATCCAGCTCCAGACAAGTGACAAGTGGAGTACCTCAGGGTTCAGTCCTGGGACCTCTCTTGTTTGGCATCTACTTCTCTGAAGTACAGGTCAACACTAAGGGACTCTGGATAACAAAGTTCACAGATGACTGCAAACTGGGAGCCATTATTGAATCCCCAAATTATGTAGATACTCTACAAAAGGGCCTTACAGAAACAGATGCTTGGTGCCAGAGCCATGGGCTCAAGCTCAATGACAAGAAATGTATAGTTATCCCCCTTGGGAAAAAACATGTACCCATGAATTACCACATAGGTGGCAGTACACTAAACACCGAAAGTGTGATAAGAGACTTAGGGACACAGGTGGACAGTGGTCTCACCTTCAATAACCACATGGCCACAACAGTCAGGAAATCCTTCTATGTAGCACACCTCATCAATAAGGGCTTTTCATCCAGAAAAAAGGAGGTCATTGTCGCACTGTACTCATCCCTCATTAGACCCATTATAGAATACAACACCCCATTTGGTATGTACCTCTCAAGACATCTGCAACAACTGGAAAGGCCGCAGAAATACCTCACTAAAAGTATCACATCCCTAAAGCAGATGCCCTATGCTGACTGCCTTAAAAAACTCCAGCTATACTCTGTCGCATATAGTCTACTCTGAGGCGATCTCTGCTTAACATACAAGGCCATGTCAAACCCAGAGCTGTTGGACATGCTACACTTAAAGAAATCCCAATCCCTCAGAGCCACACACTCCAGGGATCTAAATCTTGTCATCACAATAAACAAAACATGCTGGAGGGATAGGTTCCTGACCCAGAGACTCCCCAGACTCTGGAATAGACTGCCCATACATGTCAAGCAGAGCACCTCTTTGGCCCTCTTCAAAAGGAACCTTGATGATTGGATGGGAGAAAGGAAATTAACCCCAGGGATCACGTCAGTCGACTTGCTAGACAGGGGTCCAGGGAAGTAAATAGTGTGGGAAGAAATAGCCAGGGAATTGTTATGGCTAGGCTTGTATAGGCCCTAGGGCTGATAGCCTAGTACCAACCTATGAACCTATGAACCTATTCGACTCTCCTCCCCTGAACTGAAAGAATGTTGGCTCCCAGATCCCTCTATAGAAGACAACATCAAAAAGATTGGAGCAGAAGTAGGGGCTGAGAATCCAGCTATGGTTCTCGGACCCGACGGTTCCACCACAAAGACATTCAGGCACTTCGGCTCTGAACTTGTCCACATCGGAGGAGAAACAGAAGATAAGGCAGATATGGCTGTTGGCTCCACTTCTGTTTGGACTGGGCTTGAAAGAGTTTTTGCTAAGGCCGGTGTTCGAAGCAACTTCTTGACCACCTGCTCCACATCATTGTCCGAGAGTCTCCTGGAAGATAAAGAGGAAAAGGTGGAAGATCTATGGCTACCAGCCACCGACTGCAGAAGGGGTGACTGTGACATTGAACAGATTGGCTCCAAGGTCGGTGACCGGCTTCTCTTTTGGCTCCAAGCTGGCTCCGATAACGCTGGTGGGGCCTATGGGGATTTTGACTTCTCGGGTCCGACAACCTTCGGATCTGAAGCAACATGTTTCTCAGGCTTCTTAGTCAAATCAGAAACCAGAGCCAAAGAAGCAGATTTTGTAGTGGATTTTTCAGAGGAGGATTCTGAGGACTGATTTCCTTCGATGTTCACATCAAATGGTCCCTTCAATAAACCTCTGACAATCAGTTTATTCTTGCATTCCTGCAGGACCCTGGAGCTGAAACCATGGCAGACAGAACAGGAATCCTGCATGTGAATGGTGCCTAAGCAGTATAGGCAACTTGTGTGCCCATCTGTTACTGACATGTTTTGTGTGCACGAATTACACTTCTTAAATCCAGATTGCTTAACTTCTTTAGCAGAATCTTTAGACATATTGAAAAGATTTGTCCACAACAATAGACAAGCACTATAAACACAGTATGCTAATCAAAGGTACAGCAAGGTACAGAAAAGCACAAATAGTAGAAACAAAAAACAAGAAGTATTTATTTTTACTTAATCTATAGAGGGAAAAAATGGCTAGAGGAGAGGTCTCTTAACTTAAATGATGATCTCCTCTAGCCAGAGAACACGTCTCTAAATTAAACGACGAAACCTCAGAAAGGGAAGTAGAAAGGGGAAGGAAGCCCTCTAACTAAATGGGTTAAAATAAAAGGGACAAAGAAAGAATCCTCCAACTTAAACGGATTTGTTCAGGACCAACTAAAAAAGCTGAGGAAAGGGTAAAAAGAGGCCTGTGACAACGATGGCCTACACAACCAATGCTAAAACCAGCGAAAAAACCAACAGTAAAGACTTAAAATGCCAAAGTAGACTATATTGCCTTAAAGTAGAGAAAAACAAGATTTTTTCCCTAAAAAGGTATTGAAAAAAAGCTATGAACTTATCACATAAACCAAGTACTAGCCTGAGCCAGCGAAAAGTAATCCCGAAGCAGCAAGCGGCAAATGAGATCTGGGTGACTGTCGCTAGGCATCATGGGATAGGGTATAGCCTCGAGCCAGTGAAAGCTCTCCAGCTTTAGTATGCAGCCAAGTCAGAACTGATGCTCGGTTCCGAACCCAACCATCAAGAATGAATGCGAGATAGGACAACATAACATCCAGTGTTACATTGTAAAAGCTGGTTCCTGTGTTATTTTGCTAACAAAAGACACTTGATATCCTTATGGCTTTCTTTCAATATTTCATGATTGCTGAATTTGAAACTTTCAAGTCTTGGACATCTGTGCTCAAATCTAACTTAGATAAATGACCATTTTCTACATGCAGTACATGTTATAAAGCATTAAAGGTCTTTGCCACTTGTTTTGTGAAGAATCTTACATTAAAAAACAAGTACAATTTCTGTTCTTTAAGATAATGTACCATAAACACAGTTGCCAAATAATTTTGGCCCTTACCTCCTTCCGGTTCAGCTCTCCATCCTCTTCTTCATAGCTGGTGCTTTGAATGAAAGATTCTGGAATATACTGAGCTCCTGGTGCAAGAATGTTCCCTTGGGGCCACTTTTTTGGTCTACTTGAGGGCTCCTTTTCTGTACCAGATTTGAGAACTCCATTGGCAAATATGAGGGCAAATTCTTTCTAATGACAAAAGTATATATTTTTCATTATAAAGCACCTCTGTCTTATACCAATCATTATATCCCTACTTAGGCTCAGTCAAAAAGTAAACCACTCAGTGCAGTGTGGTTTTTACCTTACCTTCTGGGGGTGGTCTCTCAGAACCCACACCCTTACATGCTACCTATACATATAAGCATTCTTCAGTCACAGTACTAACAAGGATACTGAATTCTCAGTAATGACTGCACAGTTTAGCATTCAGCTTAGGATCAGTTCACGAAAAGGAGAAATAAACAAGCAAGTCTGTCCTACATCATCCATGCTGCTAAAGTTATCTGCACATAGGAGATGATGAGCTTTAGATCACAATACAAGACAAAAGACAGAAGTCATTGTATAGGTAGTATCTGAATTAATTGATGTATTTACACTACAAACAAATAGGATTCTTCTCTGCTTGGGAGACGGTTAGCAAATTTTAAATATTGTATCCAATAAATGCCATGACATCACATCTTTATAGAAAATCTACTCTGTGCAACAAAAAAAAAACATGCATACATGCAGACACTTGACCCCATCACTGCAGGACTTACAGTCCCCTCTTCTTTACATGGCTCCTCATATCACATTTACTGTGGCATAATTACTCAAGGTGGCAGTGCTTGTGTGCTGCTGCTCACTTCATTAAGGAGTGACTCCTCACTGCTCTGTTTCTCAGCTTGCGGTCTCACAGAGAAAAAGAGATACAGGTTTGTTTACTGTATTACCAATTGCTCTTTCTCTGGTATACAGTGATGGAATGGACTGGGGCCTGTATTTCTGCTTTTTTCTTTTGACTCATTTGTTTGAGAACTGCATATCTGCAAGTACATTTGTCTGAAGCACCTGTAAACTCAGGATGTCAGGATCAAGCACTTGATAAATAATTGTGTGTTTTGAGGCACAGACTGCCAAGCAATCATAGTGGATCCTTTCGCTATCTCTGTATGTCATTAGAATGCATGGAATAGGGAAACAGCTCACTGATGGCTCAGCAGAAACACATCTTGACATAAGTGAGCCCCTTTCGCTCAGTCAGTGCATCCTCAGAGCTGTCGTAGTTAAGTAAGGAAGTATAGGGGTGGTGAAGCCCCTGAAATGGGGACTAAGACAGGCATAGGACCCTAAAAAGTGCTTTGTTTTCCTTTTAATTTTGGGTTCATTTTCAATGCGTTTAGTCTTGAGCTGAATCTTTGATGAAATGCCATGAACACCTGAGATAAATTTATTTATGTATTTACATTTGTTTACTGGCTAGTGTCTGACTGGGTTGGTAGCCCATTTTCAGTGTCGACCTGGGGAGAAAAGCTCCAAAAAGAACAAAACAAGTAACAGCACAGAATTACAATATTAAGAATAACACAAGTAATAATACAAAATATAATAATTAAGAACTGAGAAAATACTCTCCAAACATATGTTGAGTAAATTAGACTTATTAAAATTCAGTAGCATTAAAATATATCCCGCAGAGCATACATAATCATTATAACATATGAAGAAAAATAGCCACAGCTGAATTAAGGTGAAAGAGATTTGGTGAGAGTATTCCAGGACAGAGGGATTATCCAGGAGAACTACAGGGGCAAAGCCAGTTGCTGTTAAGATATTCTTTTATTTTTATTTTAAAAGATAACTAGCAGGGGGTGTTTTATATGTTCAGAGGAAGAGAATTCTAGTACTTAGCTATTTTGTTTGAGTAGAGGAAGTCACCATGGTAGTTATGAGACTGTGTTATTTTGAGCAGTGGTCTATCGGAAGACCTAAGGGACCTGCTGTTGACATGCAGTTGGACCAGGGATGAAATTGAGGGGGAGTTACTGGGGATGTGAATAATTTTGTGGGTGAGGGTAAGTTGGTTTAGTGTTACCAGGTTGGGGGCTTCTAGCCAGTTTAGTTGATGAAGGGCTTTACAATGATGGGCTTTATGGGTATGATTGGTGGCAAACGTTGCTATTTTGTTATAGCAGGACTCTAGGTTGTGAAGGTAGGCTTTAAGTAAGTTGGTGAAAATGTGTGTGAAGTATAGAAGAGTAGGTAGAAGCTGAGATCTAGCTGTGGCTAACCTGGCTTGGGGTGTTAAATAAGGTTTGGCCCTACTGAGTGCACCGTGTTTAGCATGAACGTTTTTGATTATTTGGGAAATATGAAGATCAAATTTTAGCTGGTTGTCAATTGTAATACCTAGGAGCTTGGCTTGGTTTGTAGGCTCAATTTTGGTACCACTGGTGGATAGAATAGAGAGGGGTAGGTAGCAGTGCTTGGACAATTTGTTTGTGAAAACCATTAACTTAGTCTTATTTGGACATTCACTTCAGTGGAGCTCAGGAAGTTTGCAGTGTAACTTCCAATGGGCAGAGCCTAAGTCTTTTCACAGAATCAAATTATGTCCTCACATTTCAAACAAATGTTAATATCTCTGGAACCATAAGGATTATGAAAGAAGTATAGATGGCAAACTCTTCAGCACAAACTATTTTCATAGTGGTAGTATTCTTTAGGTTCTAGGTCTTAAACCAAATTTTATAAGTCACAGTAAACACAGTAAGTATTATATTTGTAATATTTTATAAACAACTTACAATTTCTCAGCAACCACTCAAGTTACAAACATAACAGCAGAATTTTATTCATCTAGCTGAGAGCTTTCATATGAGCTAAGGAGTTCTGCCAGTGTTACTTGGATGTTGAGATATTTAAAAAAATGTGAACATTTTATAAATATAAATTAATATCATAAAAACAATGGTTAATTTATATTTACCTGCACTAGGCGGAAGTCAAATATTAATGCAGTTGAGTTCGCTATTGTGTAAGCTTTAAGATGAAATATTTAAAAACTTTGTACAGACTGTGGTTTTGGAATTATTGATACAAGTATGAACAAGCAATATTTGACCTCTAGAAGCGTCAGTAGGAGTTAACTGCAGATGCACCTGGAGGCGTCACTCGCATGTAATGAGTTAAGAAAGAGTTGGCGATTAGATTGATGAGATTCTATTTCCTGAAAAGATTTTTGCATCTTATCTTGTAGTTCTAGTAGGGAAGGGGCAGAGCACATAACAGATGTGTCGTCAGTGTACTGTATGATTGAGGCAAGTTGGGTTGCATAGTTTAGGTTATTGGTAAATATGATAAAGAGAAGGGGGCCAAGTATGGATCCTTGGGGTACTCCAGTGTACACAGGCAGTAGAGGGGAGAGACTGTTCTTCCACTTAGTAGCCTGCTGATGGTTTGATAGTGTGTATGGTGATGAATGGTGTTGGTGAGTGATATTAAGGCTGTGTTAGTACTATGCTTGGGACGAAAGCCGTGTTGGGTATCGGCTAGAAGGTTATTAGAGGTAAGGTGATGTAGGAGTTGTTGCTGAATACGTTTCTCTAGGATTTTAGCTATGGGTGGGAGGATAGCAATGGGGTGGTAGTTAGAAATATTAGAGATATCTGCAGAGGGGCCTTGTGAAGGGGGATGATGTGAGAGATTTTCCAGAGATGCGGCACATAATTTTTGGAGAAAGAATGATTGATCAGTATAGAGACTGGATAGGCGGTGGATGGAGCTGCTATTTTTAGGAATTCGTTTGGTAGTTGGTCAGTGGCAAGGGAGCGAGGTTTTAACTTGCTTAGGAGATTTTTAATGTATGATGTTTGAGTAGGTTTAAATGAAAAGGATTTTGTAGTATCTGAGGCAGAGGAAGGGATTGTGAGCAGTTGATGTTGGTGGTTATGTCGGATACTGGCGATAGAGTTGATAAAGTTTTGTGAGACTAAAGGTTCGGAACTACTGAATGTGGAAGGAGTGGAGATGGAGTATTTTCCAGGGTTAAGGAGGTAGGAGATTGTTTGCTAGAATTTTTGTGGGTTATGTGCGTACTTATGTTGGGAAGTTTGGAAGAAGTGTTTTTTTTTTTTTTTTAATCATTGTTGATTTTTCCCTTAGTTTGTTTCCTTTGTTATTGATAGGCAGTGAAATCAGATTTGTTTTTGGTGGATAGGTGAAGGGCTCTTGCTTTATCCCTTTATTTAATTAGTAGCTTAGTATCATGAGCTAGCCATGGTAAGTGTTTTGATTTGATGTGAATTTTTCTGGTGGGGTAAGACTATTTAGGATGTTCAGAAAGTTGTTGTTAAAGAATTCTACTACAAGGTCCAATTATAGTTTATTTAATGGAGATCAATCACAGTGTTGTAGCAGTAAGTTAAACAGGTCAGAAGAGAAATGTTTCTTACTACAGATGTATTTCAAAGAACTGTGGGATTTAGTTAGTGTTTTTTTTTCTAAGTAGAAAGTAGGGGTGTGGTCACTAAGACTGATAAGTAGGCATCCGGATTGGTACCCCAAGTTTGGCCTGTTACTTAATATCCAGTCAAGCAGAGACTCTTTGTTAGAGTGTTTGTCAGTGCGAGTGGGCACTTCTATAATCTGGGAGAAATTGTAGGGGTTGATGAAGTTGGAGGGGTAGTTTGAGGAGCAGGAGAGCCAGTCAAGATTAAAATAATGGTTTTGTGAGAATTTATTTGCAAGTGGGTGATGAGAATTCCTGCATTGAGATATCTGGTGGTGAAAAGTTTAGGTTGTTCTAGTTTTAGGGAGTCTTTAAACATAACTGCTATTCCACCACCTCTTTTGCTTAGTCTGTCTTGTCTAATAATATTATAACTGTTGTACCTAATTTCAGAGTCTTTGATGTGGGGGTTTAACCAGGTTTCTGTAATAACAGGTATGTCAGGAGAGTAGGTGGCCAGGATAGCATGAAATTCAGTAATTATATTTACCAGGCTTCTGAGACTGAAATTGGTTATTAGTAGGTCAGAATTTGAAGTAGTTGGTAGAGAGGTATATGCCTCTGATCCAGAGACGGTTTGGTTAGGAAAATTTATATGAGTTAGGGAGGCGCAACTGAGTTGGAGGTAAATCAAATCTTGGGCCTAGGTTGGGATGGATGCCATCCTGTAGTTTAATATGTGTAAGGGAGTGTAATAGTAGGTTTTTCAGTTTAGTGATAGCCAGATGGACCCTGAACATGGGAGGCAGAGGGCTTGAGAACTGAATATGCTTGAAAGTGTAAAGGAGAGAGTTGGAAGAATTGTGTAGTTATGGGCAGATGTAGCTATAAGGTTTACATTTAAATTTTAATGCAGTACATGTGTTGAAGGAAATCCTCCATTTAAAAATATACTTATTTATTTATGCTTGTTAGCCATTTTTACAGAAGCCCCGGGGAGAAAACTCCAAATAAATAACTATGGACAAAAACAAAATAATAAAATATATACTCAAAAATATAATACAGGGCAATAGTTATATAACAATGTTATGATATAAGCATAACGTGATCAGTGCAGTAATCAGTTTTAACATACTTATATCGAGGAATGCTCAACACAGAATATAAAATATAAAAATGAAGAGAAGAACGGAATCATTTCAAGAAAGCACATTTGGAAGGATAAGTGGAGATGGGAAAATAGAGATAGGGAGAAGAAGAGAAACCAAAGAAGAAACTGAAAGAAGCAGATAACTATAGATTCATTGCATAATATACAGCATAGCAAAACATTCAAAAATTGTAGTCAAGTGAGTTTTTAGATAGCTAAGCAAGTTTATTTTGTATTACATGTACAAATACTGTGTTGTAAAAAAGCATTTTAGTGAAGAGAGTTTTAGATAAAGTGAATCTTACCTATTACTGCAGCTGCAAATCTAATTCTTATTGAAATGTAAAGTTAGAAAGGATTTGAATTTGTGCAAGCCTTTTTTGATTCTTATAACTGGTGGAGCTTATTTCAAAGTTTACCTACAGAGACAGAGAATAAGGAAAGTTCATTCTATTTACTGGTAATACAATACTGATTGGCTAGAATCTCTGAAAAGATCTCTAGCTAACAGAAGTACCTAAGATGGGCCACTTGGTTTATACAGTAGTTTATGTCCTAAGCACAGTCTTGTGAAAGTAATTCTTCTTCTTTCAGCTTTTCCTGGTTAGGGGTCACCACAGCGGATCACCTGTCCGCTCATGATTGGCAGTGGAGTTTTATGGTGTTGAGTTGCCAGCCCGGCGCCCAAACTTCCACAGAAGGCACACACATGCACACACTCATGCCTAGGGCCAATTTAGATTGTCCAATCCACCTACAGCATGTCTTTGGGATGTGGGAGGAAACCGGATCACCCAGAAGAAACCCACGCGACCACAGGGAGGACATGCAGACTCCGCACAGAAGGCACCCCAGGCGAGGATCGAACCGGAGAACATCTTGCTGTGAGTCGGCAATGCTAACTGCTGCACCACCACTGCCTCTCAGTCTTGTGAAAGTAATGAGATAACTAAATTCCAATCAGTCAAGTTCTTGAAGTGAATGGCTGTGGTTGGTAACCAAGACATTTTATTGCAAGATTATTCCAGTTTACACAGTGATAGGGAATGTTAAGTTGGGTTATGGATGGAAGGCATCAAAAATGATGGAAATAGGCAAGACTAAGATGTAGATACTTTGAATTTATCTCTTAGGAATGATTTGTCCTGTTTACTTGACTAATGTGGTATAGCTTTTAGAATAGCTATCTATAGGTGAAAGTAGAAATTTAACTGATTTGTTAAGCATTAACACAGGTATTATGGTTCAGTCAATTTCATTACTGGCTGAAGAGTTAACTGAGAAATTATTATTTTACTGGAACTACCATTACTACAATCACAATAAGATGAAGTAGTTACGGTGCCTGCAAATTGAAGTTCAAGATGGAAAAGCACAGATTTGGTTCTGGAAGTGTTTAAAGGGAGAACCATACTGTTTAACCAAGACTCAAGTACATGGAAGGAATGTTGCAGGAGTGCATTGAAATAATTTGGAGATTCAGTGGAAATATTGATGGCAGAATCCTCGGCATATACTACATCAATTTGTCAATTCAAATGTTTCCAGATATCTAATTTATAAAATCAATGAGCAGAAGTGGATATAGTAAAAAACCATGTGTAATTCAAACAGTGACTGAACATTGTGTATAGGAAATAGACAAGATTATTAATAATATACACGATGACTTATATGATCTATTAATGTGTGGCCAAATTAGCAAAGAAATATATGATTATTTTTTCATTGAATTTCCCATAATACCCATAATAAAAGGCCTGCCCAAAATACATAAAAATGTCATTCCAATACCAATGAGACCTATTGTCTCAGGTGAAAGATGGGCTACCTCTACTATTTCTTCCTTTATTGAATATCTACTTAGACCAGTTGTAGACAACATACCTACCATCCTTAAAGACTCCTATCAACTTATAGAACATCTAGATAGTTTAGACTTAGATAAAGATGCTTCAGAATACTTACTGATTACAATGGATGTAAAAAATTTATTTACATCCATTCCCAATGACTATGGGCAACAAGCCATAAGAGAGATTATGGTAAAATCTACAAATTTCAGTAATAATAGGCAGATATTGGTGAGTCAACTATTAGGTTTAGTGCTAAATAACAATGTCATTAAATTTAGAGATAACTATTACCTACAAAAATGTGGGGTTGCCATGGGCACCCCCTGTGCAAACACCTACGCCAACCTGGTAGTTTACTACTGGGAGGAATGCTTTTTATTTAGTCATCCTTTATATAAGAAAATTAGACTATTCAGGAGATTTGTGGATGATATTCTTATTATATGGGAGGGTACTAAGATTGAGTTTGATAAATTCCTTGGATACTTGGAATCCACTACAACTTTTTTAAAATTTACCATGGAAATGTCTCAAGAGAGCATCCACTTTTTGGATCTAACCCTCAAATTATCAGAACAAGGTATGATTATTCCTTCTCTCTACAGGAAACTGACATGGAAGAATACATTGTTAAGATTCGATAGCATGCATCCCAGATTTACTTTTTCAGGGATTGTTAGAGGCCAATTTACTCGAATAACTAAAATTTGTACGGATCCTGTCATTTTGTCAACTGTAGCCAATGATATGATATCCTTATTTATAGAAAGAGGCTATAATGCTCATATGGTCAATAGACTTAAACGACAAATAATAGGTAATAAAGAATCAGAGAGAAATACATCTGTATACAGGTTCTATCCCACAAGTATACACAAAATTTCATCATATAGGGACAAGATTACTTATACTTTGAAATACACTAGTGATGTGCTACTAATGAAACAGATAGTACAAAAGAATTGGCATGTCCTTATTATGGATAATAACACTCACTTGTTAGTAGGAGAATATCCCAAGTTTACTTTTAAGAACTGTGATAACTTGAAGCAGATTTTATGTACGGAGAGAAGGTTTAATATCAATAATAGTGTAGACACCCAGTTAGGAACTTATCCATGTGGTCACTGTCACATGTGCCCATATATTTCCCAAACACAAAATTTTATACATCCTAGTGGTTTATACAACTTTAAACCCAATTTTTATTCTAATTGTGATAGTACCAATTTAATTTATTTAGCAACTTGTAATGATTGTTCTGTTTTTTTATGTAGGCTTAACCAAACGTAGATTAAGAGACAGGATATACAATCATTTATATAACATAAGAAAAGGCATTGAATTGAATGCCTTAGCAAAACACATATTAGCCTACAATAGTCATAAGTTTAGTTTCAGGACCTTGCAAATGGTCACCCCTAATCCCAGATGGGGATGAACCATTTGGCTAATGTGGAGCTGAAATGGATTTTGAACTTGAGAGCACATGAAAATCCAGGACTTAATTGATATGTATCTATCAAACCTGTTCTAGATAATAGAAAATTATAGAATTCAAAATTTTTCAATTAATTTCTATGTGTAGCAATCCAGCTACTTTTAATAGGAGGGTGGCCTAATGGTTAAGGTGTTTGCCTTACAAACACAAGGTGCAGGGTTTGAGTCTCACAAGGGATACTTGGCTAGGCTTAAAATGGCTCGCAAGGGCAGTTAGCTTAGTACTAATCTATGAACCTATGAACCTATTAAGTTCTATTACACTGTAGATAGTTAGGTTTTTGCTGATTATTTATGGTGCTATCATAAATGAATTATATAATAGTTTAGATATAATATGCATATAGCCTTGTAGAGACTATATATGATAGTACTCGGATTAGATTATTTGTTTAGTATGTTTATGCTATATTACCTTTCATCAAGCGCCTATTTTTAGTGTAGTTTTTGAATGTGTATAATTTTCGTGATCTCGTTTTCTTTACATATGCGATATAGTGAGATAATAGTTTACATTTAAAGTATCATCACATATAAAATATAATCTGTAAATTATTAATATTATATAGTATTTTAGACATAATATATATACACCCTTGAGGTGATTATATTATATAAAATTATGGCTAGATTGTCTTAGTCATGTGCTTTTGTCGAGGGATCTGTAGCACAGTCCCTCTTTTTTCTTAGTGTGTTTTCATTAATGTGTTTCCAGAGCATTTTTATTTAAATAGAGCATGAATTTGCTTTTTTGCTCTTTCTATTCTAGACAAAAACAACATACGGCTTCATAGATATAGATATGTGTATTTATATTAACCTACACGTTTTATTTCTTTTACTTAATTCGCCTGCATTTTAAGATGCTTTGTGAATTATGAATAGACCTGCGCTATATCTTTTAGAGCTATCTAAAGTTAATTCAAGCTGCACTGACGCAGATTCACATGTATTTGTTTTATTTATTTATTTATCCATTCATCCTTGTGAAAAAGATTGATTTGTTTTTCATATATATGCTGCTTATCTAAATGTCATGAAAATTATGGAGAACTAAAAAATGAATTTATTATTATAAATGCAACTTTTATACGTATATTTTAACTAAACTAACTTGGGTCTCTTTAAATAACTAGTAAGAATTTGACTTAAGTGAATAATTGACATGATTTTGAGCGCCAAAACTGGTATATAAACTGGAGCATATTTACTGTGTTTTATGTCTGAAGAAGCGTAGTGTTTACTACGTGAAAGCGCTTACTTTTTTAAATAAAGACGTTTGTGGATTATTATTACAAGAGACGTTTCTTCCTGTGGTGATACTTTCCGTATTTTTCCTATACACTTTTGCTTTTTGTTGTACGGAAGGTTCTTTGCTTCATCAGCTGCAGTGTATTTTCCTATTTGGTTCCAGTGACTGAACATTGGAAGAATGTGCCATTGTTCCATTTTACAACTTGCTCTAGCTAATAAACCATATTTAAAAGTTCCCTCCAGACTCAAGAAAAGCAACTTAAGAGATATACTAGGGAATAATTTAAGGCTGCTCATCTGAATGAGGGCAAACAGAAAAGTATATGTTTTATAATCTGACAAAAGAAGAAGCCTCTGCCTTAATGAGTTGATCAGTGATAATACTCTTCATATTATGAAACCAGACAATGGAAGTGGGGTATTCACACAGGATTACGTGAGCAGTATGTTCCAGCTACCCAATTCAGATGGGTTTTATAAACAGATATCAAGGTATGAGATGGTGGTAGATTATAATAAAGTGGATTTTTGGCTAAACTGCTTATTTTTGAAGAAAATTATTACTAATATTTTAAATATGTCAAATACCCATTATTCCTTACATATATGGGAGATCTTCAAAACACACAAAAATGTGAACAAACTTCTATTTAGAACCTTCATTTATGCTAGGGGAAGCAAAACTGAAAACCTAGCAGTATTTATTGACAGGATATTGAAGGGTATATTAGATTTATATCCCAGTATATTTTAAAAGATACACTGAATCGTTTGGAATGTTGAAAACTATTAATGTAGCTAGTGATTTATTAGTTACAAGTGATTTTCAAAATTAATATACTGTTATATCTCATGACATTGACTTTGTCTGGTTTTAGGAGGTCCTTGAATGGTATGGATATTGATTTTATATATATATATATATATATATATATATATATATACACACATACACACACACCTATATATATATATATATATATATATATATATATATATATATATATATATATATATATATGTGTGTGTGTATGTATGGAATTAGTCCTGGACAATAATCTTTTTTGAAGGTGAACTATATAAACAAATGTCTGGGGTGTCTATGGGGGCCTCCTTGGCAGTTATTTTGGCTAAGCTGGCACTATATAACTGGGAAAAGGAATTCACTTTGGAATCACATTGGTCTCGATATATATAATTTTATGTGAGATTTTTGGATGATTTATATATGATTTGGACTGGGTCATCTTTTGAATTTGAAGAACTTATGACAAAACTAAATGGATTGACTATTTTTTATCTTTTGTATATACTTTTTCTAGGCATTGTATTAACTTTTAGACACGTCACCTAAAAAGAATGACATGGGTAAGGGATTAGTTCTAATGTTTTTAGGAAACCATATTTTAGTAATTTATATTTACAGTTTTATAGTAATCACCTTTTGTGGATGAAACATACCGTAGTAAAGGAGCAATTTCTTATCATTTCTGGGATGATTTCCAAAGATGATATTTTGTGAATGAATCACAGTTTTGAAAAATATTTCTAGATAGATATTATCCAGTACAATTGACTGATATTATCTATAATGAAGTTCTGTCAAGAAAGGTGGGTGAATTTATACCTATTTAAAAAAAAAAAGTTGAACGGGATCACTCCCTAACAGCATGGGTAATCAATACAATAAGGCACTTTGCATAAAATTTACTATAGATAAAGAGGATATTAAAAATATTGTAAGAAAACATTGGTCCATGATTTCCTTTAATGAGGGGATGGTAGAAAAAATAGGGTAGTCCAAACCACAATTTATTTTTAAATTTGGTGGTAATTTGCTTTTTTTTTTTTATTTGAAAATAATAAAGCTATTACTATTAATAGCAATTATAAAAATACAAATACTGGTAGGACTGAATGCAGTACTTGTACACAATGAAAATATTTTAATACTGAAACTTTTGTTTCTATAGGTAATAAACCAGATTTACTTACTTGCAATGGTCATTACATTAGTAACACTAAAGCATATTTATGTAGCTACTTGCTATCCTCTTCTTCTTCTTCTATAGGAAAGTCAGGGAAGGCAATTAAAACAAGAATTTAGCAAGATTATTATGCATTGAAAAACATTTACATCTAATGCTTTAGCTAGACATTCATTAGTTATCCATAATTTTAATATTTTTTTATTTTATGTTTATTTTGGAAAAAAGTATATATGGATTTTTGGGCGTGACTAGACCAATAAATTATGTATGAAGGAATTGCACTGGCAAAAGTTTTTTAATGCTGATAAATCACCTGGTTTAAATGACATTATTTCTATTGCTTACATTTTAAAATACAGGTATTGTTTTATGAAATAATATTACTGGATGATGGAATCATGTGATTATGTGGTATTTAAGGAAGTACTCAGTTTCAATTAATTATTCTGATAATGTCTGGTGGTATGCTGGACAAATAAAACATTTTTTCATAAGTACAAGCTATTTATAACAGCTTGTTAATTTTAAAATGAGATATGACTTGCTTGTAGTGTGATAATAATGGTATTTATTTGTTAAAGCTAAAGCAGGATAGATCGTTCTTATATAAAAAAAAGTTACACCACCTGCACCTTTGTGCGTTCTGTCACAGCTAAGTATGGCATATCCTAAAGGGTTGGCTACTAGTGTCTAAATGTTTTAGCATTGTTTCAGAGACTGCAGGACTATCATGTTAGAAAAGTGACAACCACCTATGAAAGATATGTGTTTAATTAAAGAGATGTCTTGATTAATGTGACTAATTCTAAGCCTTTAGTATTTTTCCAGATATAGTGACTTGAGTTAGTGGGTATATAAACTGTATGTGGTCCTGGGTTAGGATGGATGTCACCTGATATGAAGACAGTGATAGGATTCAGTGGCATGAGTCTTAAACAGAGCAGATATGTACCTGTGTGCAAACCTTTTTTATGTTTTACATTAATATGACAGCTAGAGAGGAGAAATATATATGAACTGGTGAAATTCTGGAGTATAAATCATAGTATGTAATGCATTAGGGTTTAAATTACTTGTTGTATCACAGTAACAGCAAAAAGTAGATAGTTTTCAGAAACTGAAATTACTGCTAGTTTTAGGATCTGTAAGTATGTAACAATTAAGTACTAAGGATTCTGAGTACTTTTTCTTCTTCTTCTTCTTCTTTCAGCTTTTCCAGGTTAGGGGTTGCCATAGTGGATCATCTGTACACTCATTAGATTCCAAGTACTACAAAGTGATATAATGCAAAAGGTTGCTTAAACAAGTGGTTGTTTTAGCATAGTAAGGCATCATATTTACTGACAAAATAGCTAAAAGAAAATATGTAAAACTTACACTCCACACAGAAATAGGACACTGCAACTCACTAAACTGTATTGCTTGGCTGGAAGCTCACTTTGTAGTACTTGGAATCTCATGAGCAGACAGATGATCCGCTATGGCGACCCCTAACCTGGAAAAGCCGAAAGAAGAAGAAGAAGAAAAAGTACTCGGAATCCTTAGTACTTAATTGTTACATACTTACAGATCCTAAAACTAGCAGTAATTTCATAAATACAACACTATACCTAATTGAAGAAAGAAACCAAAAGGTCAAAGTCACATTGAGAAAGGTCACTATCAACAGAAAACCATAGGTAAACTATGCTATTCAAATAACAGAGTTTAAAACTTCAAGAGGTAGCCATGTCACTAGAGTAACAGAAATAAACACATAGATGAAATGTAATTTATATTGCAACACATAGTAAAGGTTAATCAAAATATATGTATAGAAATAAAAAAATGAATATAAGAAAAAATGTAGGTTTGTATATAAATATCAATGAATACAAAATCTGTAAATATTACAAATGAGGTATAAATCTTAAAAAAAATTAACATAACCAGTTGGAAGTGATATAAGAAGTTCAAGATGTAACAGTTACAGATAAAAATGTACTGGAAGCATAAACTGTCTTTGGAGACAAGTAGGAAAATGTTTCTATAAATATCTCGTTATTGTATTAAATAAATTGAATAAATGTTTCTTCCTTCTTTGCTTACTATACCAAGAAACAATCACAGCACAATCTTTACAGACTTTTTTTTTGAAGATGAATAATGCGAGATATGCAGCTCTTATCTTCTTGGCTCAAACATTGGGGGCAAAACCAAAAACAATGAGGGGACAAATGCCCAAAAATCGGGGACAATTTTTAAATATTACTATGATTTACCTTGAAAGTTAATAGAACATCTTTTACAACAGCAAACATTTTCTGAAGAATAAGGAGTCTGAAATTATATTGTCTGATATTGTTAGTTAACTGTAGTCTTTATTGGTTATCACAAAATCAAAAGGTTTATAAGGGACAGGGCAAAGATAAGACACAAAATCAGGGGCAGGTGAGAGTTATGGCTAGATGACTGAATTCAAGGAATTTATCTTTAGAAACAGTTGTTGACAGATAATTGCAGAAATGGAAACAGCAGCAACCAGAATGCTAAAAAATCATAAAGCATTCCTAATGAAATACAACTGTGGGGCTTCTTAATCTGAACAGTTCAATTTTAGGACTGACTAACACCAGTTGCAGTAAGTAAAAGAGGGCAAAAAGAAGTAGAGTATAATGGGAAAGACACAGAAGACACAGTTCTCCTAAAGAGAAAATGAAAGAGAATTAGAAAGCTCGTACACACACACACACACACACACACATATATATATATATATATATATATATATATATATATATGTATATGTTAAAAAACTCCACCACCACAGAGGTTATAAGACTAGCTTGACTAAATTTTCAGCATCACGAACCCCACTCTATTCCACTTGGATTCCCAGTCATGAGTAGTGCCCCCCAGACAATAGCAAAAAATATGGCTGGCTGTAATATGATGGCAATAAAGCACTCCACAAGAATTCTTTGGGAAAAGTTACTAGCACTTCTGACCTATGTTATTATTATTATGCAGGTAACAGAATGTAACTTCAACTATAATCTACTCAAAGAAGACTATAAGGATGTGATTAGTATGAGCTGTTGGAAACTGCATAATGCAGTGCATATAACTGGATTATGAATCTGCCCTGAATCTGGCTACTTATGTAGACTCTCAGCTAAGATACAAATAAAGTTAATACACAACTTATGTACTTACCACAACAGCAGAACCACATAATTGTGGTCCATCATCTTCAAAAAGAGTTGGACTAATATTTCAAGGTTTATGTAGCTCAATTTTAACTCCTCAACTTTACCCATATTATTCCATGCTCTTTACTAACTCTCCAGATCTAGAGTGTGAAAGAAAAATGCTGAACCTAAAGAACCTAAGTGAAACCACTCTCTTGTAAAACACATAAAAGAAAAGCATCTGTTAAATCTTATCTACTTTAGGCTGGGGAACGAGAGTGGCTTTTTTGAAGGTAAACCATAATCAAACCAATCTACTATGACTGTCTTAAGTACACAACCTTTGTATATCTCATGATCAGGTCCATCTTCTTCAAAACCAGTAGGACAGGATCCCAAGCTCATATTTCAGGGTTATATCATAAAAGTATACACTGTATGATTATATCCCTGAAGAAAGAATGAGACCTGGAAAGCATATCCAGCTTATAGTGTCTTGTAAAAGCATTCAGAGAAGCCCAAATCACAGCTGCATCAATATCATCTAAGAATACATTTTGATAAAACAAAATTGTGAAATAGCCATGGCAATGGATGAATATGCTGTAAGCATAATTGGCAGATTTTCATTGCATTTAGTACAACAAATGTTAATACAGCCATTTTGTGACTGAGCATTCAATAGACAAAATTACTTCAGAGACATAAGATCCCCATTATACTGGTAGTACAGGAAACGACTGTGTAAAAGGAAAAACTTCAAAGATCAATACACGTTAGGTTTACGCAAGGCACCCTTTATTACTTGCAACAAGGAGACAAAGCATGTAGGTACAGGATTTGTCTGACCATCTGGTGGTCAGTATGTTATTCTTACACAATTTTCTTCATGTCACACAGAAAATGTTACTAATCTACTGCTGACGTAGTTGAACAGAGCTTTCTGTATGTTACACAGAAAATGTTACCAGGCTTATTGCTGACATGACCAGATTATTGCTGTTTTGCAAAAACATTTGAGAAAAACAACCTCGCCTTGGGCTTATTTTAGCCCACCTTGTCTTTTCAATTCTCCATTGTACAGTTCTAATATATGCAATACATTTTGTCTAGATTCAAGGTACATTTCTAGCTTTGGTACAAGTAGTATTGACTATGGTTTAAGCTTTCAAACATCTATTGTTTTCTTTATCAAGACTTCTAGCAGTTGCACATTTTCTCATGGCATAAGCAGAAATAGAATGTCTCTTATTAAGTTTCCGGTAGCTGCACATATTTTCATTGCATAAGCAGAATAAAGTGTCTTTTATTAAGTTTCTAATAGCTGTGCAGATTCATGCAATATGAACAGAATAAATGTATTAACCCTTTTAAGCCTTTTAATGTACTAAGCATGCACATTGCTATTATGCATTTTCCTAACATTTCCCCCCTTTTAATACTTTTATTCTACTTTTAAAACAAGCATAAACAGTTTTTTTCCCCTTAACTTCTCCCCACTCAGGATTTGCAGTTAAGAGAGTCATTCAGTTTAAGCCCATGAAAGCATTTTCAGTTTTTCAGTAACTCTTCGAGTTCAGCATCTTGGTATAAAGTTTCCGAAACTGAAATGTCTACAAAATTTTTGATTAGTCCTTTTATGCAGGGGATGCAGCAGCACCCACACACCATCAGTAGAGCTATCCTGCACAGAAGGCAATCAGAATGTTCATCAGGATACTGCCCCACCCGTCAAACAATTTCTGGAAAAAGTCCGTCAATGGATTTGGTCCTGGTTTGGTCATGGCCGACACCTGCTGGATTACCTCAAAATGGTTGTCTATCTCATGTTTGTGGTCAGGAATATACAAACAGCACTCCTCCTGGATTAAAGCGCATGTACCTCTTCTCGCCGCTAGGGTGAAGTCAAGAGTCATGCGATTTTGAAGTACCACTATTTTCATGGCAGTCAATTCATCGGTTACCAATTCTAAGACAGAAAAGGTTGCATTACTCATTATTTCGAGAAGCTTAGACAGTTTTCTCAGGTCCCAGATTGATTTTGTTGCTCCATATGCTGGTAATACGCCTGCCCGGGATATAACAGTATCACTCAGATTCATGTGCGACAGTCCTTTGCTGTTCCCTGGACCTAAGTTTTGATGTTTTTTCCAGGCTGCATTGATTTGTCCCACTGGATTGACAGGCTTCTTGATTTCTCAGACATTCCGAGTCTTTCCTTGAGGTAAAACTGCAGTGTGTCATATGGCCGGAACCAGGTATCCCAAAAAACAACTGCCGGACCAATTCTCGGGTAGCCATTTATATGCTTTTCTCCCACATATAAAGTAGTAGTCTTCTACTTTAGTAGTAACTTTACTATACCCTTGCTCTGCATGAAACATTTTTTTATCAATTATAGACAGTTGTTTATAGAGATCAGCATTATGTTTTACTTTTTCAATTGCCCTATGCATCAGTTCAACAAATGAATCATAGCTCGTGTTGCAAGAAAATCTGATGTTATCGGATTTAGTGTAGCATCTATAGGGAACAAACAGTAGTGTAAAGCACCCAAAAAAACAAGAAAAAATATCCAGTGTGAAACAGCTAGAAGAGTGAATGAGCGAACTTGCCAAAATATATCCAAAGTTTATTAAATCCACAGCAGGTAATAAATAAGGTTAAAACCATAAACGCTTTATGTTTCAACTCACATTTTTTGTCCCCATTAACTGGACTTCATCAGATGCCACACCTCCTTTTCTAATTACTTTTATACTATTAATTTAATATATAACCAATAAAATTCATCCATTGTATTTCAAATAGACAAATGAACATTTTATATGGGCTCATCAATTATTAATTATTACATCATCCCTAAAAGATACTCCGTTGTTTTTATATAAATAATTAAATATCTATAGGGAACACTTACAATGCAATTGCTCCAACCCACCTTGACTGTATCATTCTTATAAAAATACACAGTTCCTTTCTGTCGAATAGACAAGTGCAATGCTACCTTATCTTTTGTTGTGACATCTGATGTATCATGAATTAAGTTTTCCCAGGTCTTGTTGGCCCCTAAGGGAACTGCAGTCAACAGTAGCCCCCCATATGCTGTTGGTAAAGCTGTGCAAATCCAGCAATTCGAAACATTGAAGGTTTCAGCATACACATATTTGATTGCCTGGTAAGTATTAAAGTTCGGGTGCTACTCTGCATGCTTATTCAGTTTAACTTGTGTGGCTGAGAAAAGAAATGACCACAATAAAAAGATTATTGTCACCAGTACAGTCAACAGGATGGTCATGTAATATTTTTGTGGAAACGGTTGTTCTGCATTTCCATTTTCTCCGGTTCTTCCAAGTAGGTGTATTTGGATTTTACTGGATTCAGTCATTTTATTTTGGACACGTGATCTTACTCTCTGCCCTAATAGGACCTTCAGCACTGATGGTTTCTTCACTGGGTTTGAGACGGATCAGTCCTATTAATCTGACCCACCTTTGTAGCCAGACTTTGTGCTTGGGGTCCCAATGGAGAGGTAAGATCTTTGTCCAATTCAAAGTTCTTTACTAACTTGCAGTGCGTCAGGTGTATTCACGAAGCTCATTCTGCTATTTTGACTGTGGTAGGTGTCGAAAGAAGCACCTGGTAGGGACTTTCCTACCTTGGAGATGCCCAGTTCTTTCACTTCACGATTTTAATCCATACCCAGTCTCATGGCGTCACTGTCACTTCTGATGTTTCGGTTTGTTTTTTATCTGAAACAGAATTTGACTGCAACAGATGTTTAGAACTCAACAATTTTTTCATATATTCAGCTAGTGTAAAATCAGCTTCCTGGTCTGATGATACGAGAAGTTTCCACTGGGGTGTATAATAAGCTCTTCCAAACAGTTTTTCAAAAAGAGTCAATCCTTTTGCTGTAGGGACAGTTCTCATGCTCAACAGTGCCAGGGGTAAACAATACAACCAAGTTTTTCCTGTCTCAGCTATTAATTTTCTCAATTTGCTTTTTAGTATACCATTATGCCTTTCAACTAGCCCTGCAGACTGTGGATGGTATGCACAATGATTTTTTAAAGAAATACCAAAATGCTTACTTAACTGCTGTATGGTTTGATTTACAAAATGTGTACCATTGTCGCTGTAGATTCTTTTCGGAATGCCAAACCTAGGAATAATTTTCTTGACAAGTATTTTTGCCACTGTAGCTGCATCTGGATTTTTGGTTGGAAAGGCTTCCACCCACCTGGAAAACATATCTATAATGACAAGACAATACTTTTTATTTTCACATTTGCTCAATTCTATAAAATCCATACAGATAGTGTGAAACGGATATGGTGGTGTGGGGAAACTCCCTTGCTTGGGCTTTATCGCCCCCTGCGCATGATGTTTGTTACAAATCTGACACATCAAACAAAATTTTTTAGAGTAGTTTGTAAATCTGTACGTTGTGAACACTTGGTTCACCAGCTGTACCATCCCCCCTGTTGAGACATGGCACTGCCCATGGCTCAACAATGCTGCATAGTGAAACAAATTAGAGGGTAGTATCGGTTTTCCTTCTTTAGAGATGTACAGCCCCTTTTCGAGGATCGCTCCTCATTTTATCCATCACTGTTTTTCAGCTTGCGTAGTGAGTGTCTGCATTGTTTTTAAAATGTCTAAATCAAACGTTTCATATGGTTGCAATTCCTTATCTAAAAGAAATACTTTTGTGGCCGCTTGTTTTGCAGCTGTATCAGCTCTCGCATTACCTTTTGAAATCCTATCCTGTTGCTTGGTGCGAGCTGTACATTTGCAAATAGCCACTTTCTGAGGTAACTGAATAGATTCTAAAAGATCTAAAATAAACTGTGCATGATTTATAGGTTTACCAGCAGATGTTATCATTCTCCGGTTTTTCCACTGTTGTGCAAACACATATACAGTGGAAAAAGCGTACTGGCTGTCAGTAAAAATGTTTACACATTTACCCTTTGCTAGGGTACATGCCCATGTCAGGGCAATCAATTCTGCTGCCTGTGCAGATAAATTGTGTGGTAAAGATTTTGCTTCTACAATCTCAGTATCAGAGACTACTGCATATCCTACTAAGTTTTTTCCTGCAGGACCCCTTTTGCATGAGCCATCTATGTAATATGTCACCTCGGCATTATCAAAGGGGACGTCCGTGAGATCTTTCCTAGGTAGGGTCGTTTGCTCAATTACCTGCAGGCAGCGATGGGGTGTGCCATCTGCAGGGGTTGGGAGCAGCGTAGAAGGGTTCAAAATTGTACATCGTTTAATTGTCATATGAGGTTGGCTCAACAATATAGTCATGCAGGAAAGATGCCTAGCGGGAGAGATATGCCACTTTTTCTTGCAGTAAAATTATTGCGACTGCATGGGGCACTCTCAAAGTGAGAGGGTGGAACAAGACTACTGAGGCTGAAGCCTGTACTGCCATCGCAGCTGCAACTACTGCCTGTACACAGTTGGGTAAGGATCATGCCACTGGGTCCAGTTGTGATGAATAGTAAGCGATGGGGCGCTGCTTATTCCCATGCTGTTGTGTTAATACTGATGTCATGTAACCCTGCTTGCAATCTAGAGTCTGGAAAAAACGTTTATGATAGTTTGGCAATCCCAGAACTAGTGAGGACGCTATTAACTGCTTTAGTTTACAAAAAGCAGACTCTGCCTATGGTGTCCATTGTAACAGATTCTGTGCTGCCATAGGCGTCTTATATATAAGGTCAGTTAAGGGTGCAATTTCCAAAGCATAGTTTGGAATCCAGCTTCGGCAAAAATTAGTTGTACCCAGGAAGGACATCATTTCCTTCTTGGTAGTCGGTTTTGGTGCTTGTAAAATTGCTACTTTTCTGTCCTCATCTAACGTTCTACCTTCCTTGGATCCTAGGTATTTAACCTGTTTTTTCCAGAGCTGCAGTTTGTCTTTGTTTACCTTATGTTCTTCAGCAGCTAAAAATCGTAGAAGTGCTATGGTATCTTCCTTACAATCCTGCTGGGTGGGGGTCGCCAGAAGAATGTCATCAACATAAAGTAAAACATGGCTACATCTTGGTGGGTTGAATCCCGCCAAGTTGCTTGCCATTTTTTGTGAGAATATCATTGGACTTTTACAATATCCCTATGGTAGGCGTGTATATGTATATCTTTTTCCCTGAAATGTAAATGCAAACCAATACTGGCTATCAGGGTGTATTGGTATCGAAAAGAATGAGTTGCTAATGTCTACCACAGAAAAATACTTTTGTTGAGGTTTTAAGTCATTCAACAGGGTGTGTGGATCTGGCACTATGGGTGCCCTTGGTATTACCCCGTCATTTACAGCTTGTAAATCTTGGACCGTACGCCATTCTCCATTGGCTTTTTTAACTGGAAATAAGGGTGTGTTACATGGTGAATTGGGAGATTCTACTAGTATCCCTCCTTTGAGTAAGGATGCTATAATAGGCTTTATCCCTGCCTCTGCATCTTTTCTTAAGGGATACTGTCTTTTTTGTGGTCTAAATGCTGACTTTGGCATAATAGTAACTGGCCCCGCTGTACGAATGAGTCCTACATCTGATTTCCCTGTTGACCAGAGAGTTTCTGGTATATCTAGCAAGGCGTTTTCTTCCTCCTTTAATAGGAGTGTCCATCAGCTGTCTTTGCTAGATTGCAAGTGTACAACTGGGTTGGTCTCAGTTATCCAATTCAATTTTTGTACTTGTATCCCCTGTCCTGACAGTTCTAGTTCTGTCTGTTTCTCCCATCTCGTGGCTTTTTCTCCTAGGTCTGCCCATTCTATATTTTTGTTTTTAGTTAAGCTAACATGTGGTAATCGATTAGATTTATAAAGTGTAAAGAACTCCTGGGGCAGTGAACAGCTGGCTACACTGTTCCCTTCTGTGTCCCAGTACAGGTTACGCAGCATCAATCTATTTGTATGATTTTTAAATAATTCTTTCTCATATTCCTTATCAGGTCCTGGTGTGTTACAAAAATACAGGGTACAGTGCAACAGGTGTTGCTTGTCAATGTCAAGAGAGGGAAACTTACCGATGGCTACGTTCATTAGTTCCTCGGTCACAGCCCCTGGACCAGTCGTAACCAAGTCCTGGCTGTACAAGTAAAACATTTCACCCTCCGATTGCACCACAAAGGCACTATTTTGTCACTGTGCTTCCATACCCTGCATGGTTGGGACTACTGCTATACCAAATATCTGTATGAGGTCTCTGCCCAAGAGATTTACTGGGCATTTCGGTGAAACTACAATTTTGCTTTTCTGTGTCAATCCTGAAACCGGATCAGTTATTGCAATGTTATGGGAGAGAGGCTCCCGATACAGCTGTCCATTAGCTGCTTTGACAAGTATGTAATCAGGTGACTCTATGTTTTCTGGTAGTTTGGAGGGGTGTATCAGGGTCCGTGATGCCCCTGAATCACACAAAAATTTGACCTCCCTTCCTTCTACCAAGAGTGTAACTTCTGGTTTTGTGTCTGCTAAATAGAGCTCCAAGCTCAATAAAGCTAGGTCTAATATTTTGTTTTCTTCATTGTCACTAACTTCCTGCACTTCTTCTACTCCCTCTTTCACATTCTCATTTGTCCTTTTTTTACTAGCCTCTTCTAGTGATTCTTGACTATCATATAGTCAGTCCTTATCCTCCTTGTCTTCCATTGTTGCCTTCTTATTTTTCCTGCAATCCCTTGCCAAATGTCCTTTTTTACTACATTTAAAACATTCACCCCTTTTTTTACGCCCTTCAACATCCTCTGATCGTTGATCAGACTGTTTGTTTCCCTGTGCATTTTTCTTGCCCTTTTTCCCAGCCTGTACTACATAAACTTCTGCTCCTTCTTCTACAGAAAATACTTGAGCTTTCTTTTTCTTTTTGCTATTAAAATGCCTTACGGCATGTCTAGCATATTCAAGTAATGACTGTAACCTGCTGGTATGATGGTCTACCATGTGTTTTGTAATAAAACTGCTTATAGGCGCACTACTGCCTTTTAAAAATGCATTCTTTAACTGCTGTTCATATGGGGAATCTTGTGTTTGATCTTCAGGAACCTGCATTCCACAGTAGTTATTAAAACATTCTAACAATCTGGCATAGTACCGGTCAATTGTTTCACCTTCTTGTTGGATGCATTGATTAATGCAAGTCCAGTCTGCCCTAGGTTTTCATTTTTCAGAGATGCGGTCTGTAAGAACTTTTACTCTTGTGTCTAATTCTATGTGGGAGGGGTCTTTGTGCAGCGTCACGAGGATTCCAGTTGCCACAAATCATGTACCAATCTGGCCCTACAATTTGTCTAACTACTTTTTCTACTTCTTCTCCATTTAAGTTATAACTTAACCTCATTCCTAGTAAGTCTTCTGAGAATTTTCTAAAATTACTCTTTGGATGGGGAATTCCCTCAGTGGCTTTCCGGATATCTTCCGGAGTCCAAGGTCCACATACTAAGATAGTTGGGTCCTGATTGTCCTGACCTGCCTGAGGATTAGGTACTTCTGTAAGTGGGCATATTTCTTCTTCTTCTCCTATTGATCGTGAATTCTTAACTATTTGCCATAACTCAATACCTTCTTCTGAATTACTTGCCTTTGTTCGGGACCTGGTCCCAATGGGATCTCTGATTTTAGTTAGTTTTAGTTTTATAATATCTCTATCTGTAGTGACCACAGGATATAGTGGGGGTGGACTAACCTGTTTACTCGCTTCATATTCTGGTAAGGGAGGCGGAGGTGCTGATGCTATTACTAAGTTATTGTCCTCCTTATCTAAAAACATTGCTTTTGAATCTTTGTTCCTCTGGTCCCTATGGTTAACTTTCTCCAGCCACCTGTGTGCCTGAGGAATTCCTAACCACCGTTGCTTTTTTACCTGACCCTTGGAATAATTTTTGAGTTGTTTGATAAGTTTGATAAGCGAGGATTTTTCTAATTTTCTGTCAAATTCATATTTATTAACCCATTTTGAAAAATATCTAATATTATCTGCGCGCTGCAACTGCATATATTTTGCGTCTTCCATTAACGGCGGGTTCTGGGGTGTTTTTGTGCAATTTTTACCCATTTTATTTTACCTTTGATTGTTACGTAACCTCTCTTAATTTTAACCTGTACCATGGATTTTGTTATAGTCTCTTCACAATGACTGCCTACTTATTCTGTTTCTCCTGATCTACGACAAGACAGTACTCATTTTTTATCCCTGACTGTAAGAAAAATACAATCTGATAAAAAACAATACACATCTAGTCCCTGATCTAAAACAGAAAACAGAAAAAAGTAGATTCGCCTTACCTGAGCCCACGTGATTGATCACCGATTCGCGGAGACCCGTCCTTCAGTCACAGATCAGAAAGTGGCTGGCCTCTTTTGACGACAATTCAGTCGGAGGACTTTCCATATAAGAAGAACTGATTTGGTTTCTTCCCCGTACGGTTTCAGCCACCTGGCCGTCTGATCCAAGGCGAAGAGAGGGTTCCGGTCTGAAGGACCAATCTGTAAAAGGAAAAACCCTTTATTACTTGCAGCAAGAAGACAAAGCATGTAGGTACAGGATTTGTCTGACCATCTGGTGGTCAGTATGTTATTCTTATACAATTCTCTTCATGTCACACAGAAAATGTTACTAATCTACTGCTGACGTAGTTGAACACAGCTTTCTGTATGTTACACAGAAAATGTTACCAGGCTTATTACTGACATGATCAGATAATTGCTGTTTTGCAAAAACATTTGAGAAAAACAACCTGGCCTTGGGCTTATTTTAGCCCACCTTGTCTTTTCAATTCTCCATTGTACAGTTCCAATATATGCGATACATTTTGTCTAGATTCAAGGTACATTTCTAGCTTTGGTACAAGTAGTGCTGACTATGGTTTAAGCTTTCAAACATCTATTGTTTTCTTTATCAAGACTTCTAGCAGTTGCACATTTTCTCATGGCATAAGCAGAAATAGAATGTCTCTTATTAAGTTTTCGGTAGCTGCACATATTTTCATTGCATAAGCAGAATAAAGTGTCTTTTATTAAGTTTCTAATAGCTGTGCAGATTCATGCAGTATGAACAGAATAAATGTATTAACCATTTTAAGCCTTTTAATGTACTGAGCATGCACATTGCTATTATGCATTTTCCTAACAAACTGAGAATTATTTCTGAATGATTTTGCTCTGGCCACAAAAAAATCTCAAACATCTGCACATCTATGCAATGCAATACACAGTCAATATACACTCATGTCTACTAGAGTAGTTTGGAAAGTGAACTGGATGACTAATGGACTGGCTAATTCAGATCTGACTATATGGCTACTTAAGGCATAAGGGAATAGTACGCCCACAAGACCACTATTTTTATGAAAGACCAGCTAAGGAGGCTTAAAACCCAAAGTCTAAAGTTCTGAAATTGTTTTTTTTTTGCAGAAGTAATAACTGAGAGAAAGGCAGAATTTTACATGACTGAAATTTCAAGTCAGGTTTTTTAAGGCGATTCAGGAGACAGTTTTATATTTTGCAGCATGAAATATAAATCCAGGGGGAAAGTGGCCTAATTTGGTATATACCCCTGAGGAATACCTAATAAATAAGGATGAAATGGAAGAGTTGTGAAAGTCTCAATGGAAAAGAAAGGCAAACATTGACAGATGAATAACTGAGGCCTGTAACAGAAAAGCAGAAAGGTGAATCTTCAAAGATGAATAGCTGAGGCCTGGATCAAAAATCTGGGAAAGGTACTCTAAAATGGCTGGAACAAGTGCTGAAAAAGGATTCACTCCTTTGGAGTTTCATACATAAGTGCTAGGCTAGCTGCTGCTGTGGCCCATTTTAAGCCTAGCCAACTCTTCTTAAGGAGTGAATCAAACCCTGTACCTTATATATGCGAGGTAAACCCTTTGATCATTATGCTATCCCCTAAACCCTCAAATAAAAAGAAAAATGTTAATTTGCTTTTGTATTTTTTTCTTACATAGGTCTTTGGGCAGAAGTAAGGATATATGTGTCCCTAGGGGGGTATGCACCATCTCTGCAAATCAACAGAAGTGAAGTAACATACATTTAGATAAAGGAAGTGAATGTCTAGGTGAAGCTTGCCACACAGGTGAGTCAGCAGGTTTCTGAGGGTCTCACCGTACATGCTGCTCCAGAAGATGATGCTAAAGCAGAGGGAATCATACTTGCAGAGGCAAAAACAAGACTATGAGGATTGACTTTGGATGTGTGCAGTTTGGTTTTCTAAATAAATTTCTCTACAGCATCTCTGGACCATTTCCCCAGCAGGAGATCACATAGTAAAAATTTCTGCATTTGGTGCTGATCATGGAATGTTAACAGGCTGCACCAGGCTTCCCACAGTGATGGAGGATCTTACATGGCACTGATGAGCTGAGGAACTACTCATGCAACATCAGCATATAATGGTGCAGCCTGTCCACAAATTTTGTTTGCCCAGGAATACGGGTAGCTAGAAGAAGGTGATTAATTGATATGACCCATTACCATAGCCTCATAATTTTTTGACATGGAAAGAATTCCACCCTACTTGTTTATATGGTTTCACTTCAAAGCGCTGAAAACTCATAACATCTAATTTCAAAACAGCAAGACCATAAGATCGAAAATTCAAAACATCTAAAACTCAACATCGAATTTCACAACATTGAAAATTATTAAAACTGAGTAGTGTATCATCAAATATGTAAATGTTATAGTTTATTCTGTTAATCTGTATATAGTGTTTATTATGCCACTCTGTACATGTTTTTAGGCCATACAGGTAAGTGAGTTAGACATTATGTGTACATTCTTTATGGTGATCACGGCACAGTGGGGTTAGGAAATTAACTTTTTCCAACTGTAGTGTGATCTCGGAGTTGGTATATTTAATTTACGGGAGGTGTGGGGGGGCAGAGCCCCCCAGTTGGGAGGTGCAGGGGGGCTTGCCCCTCTGCAGAAATGTAGTAAAATGTGTGTTATTTTTCATTTGGTGTTGTTATAGGTGGAGGGGATGTTATTTATATTTGCTTTGAAGTTTTCGATGTTGTGAGATTCAATGTTATGAGTTTAAGATGTTTTGAATTTTCGATCTTATGGTCTCGCTGTTTTGAAATTAGATGTTATGAGTTTTCGACGTTTTGAAGTAGAACCATTTGTATATCATACTCCATGGCACTTGCACCATGAAGAAGGTAGCCTTGAAAAGCCTGCATAGTGAGAAGGTCTACTTTAATCTCCAGAACAATGATGTGCAAAATGCAATCCATTTGTGACTAGGCATTTTAGATTACATGCATGTAACAATGTCCCCATCTTAAGGCTTACACATCTGTGGTGACAGTCTCTGTGGGAGAGAGAAGATGAAGGAGACTGCCCAGAGTGAGTATGAGATTATGTAACCAATATTGCAAATGTGTCATGCATGACATTAAAATCCTCATTTCATAAGGCAATGTTTACTGTGGCCACTGTGTCTTTTTCTGTTTTCTCCCCCTCCCTGCAGCTTAGTATCAGCTGCCACCAGTTCCTCCCTTTGTTCACCAGGCCTACTGGACTCTCCTTAGTCTCCCCCAAGCTCAAAGTGACCAAAGTCCAGGACAGATAAGGAGATCAAGTATGCTGGTATAGCACAGGAAGTGAGCTCTTTTTCTCACATAGTGGCAGCCTTGCAAGGTCAACAATTGCTGCCTTCAGTAGGTGCATGCACACTTTCACTCATGAGCAATCTCCAGACCAATTTTTATACTATTTACAGCATATAGCTCATCAGGCCCTTGACGCTGGTACTGCAGTAAGCTTAAGTTATCTCCCTCCCCCCAGGATGGGCGTACCCATGTCGGTCTCTCATTTTCATCCTCTCCCATTCAATCCATCCATCTGCTTTACTGCTACTTGAACATGTGTCATCTGAGATGTGGAAAGGACTTTCTCCCTCTACACCACTGGGCTGGACTGTGGCCACTGAGTCTTGAGAATCCATTGTAGAATTTTCATGTAGTACTTCATAAGAGAAACAAGAAACAAGGTAAATTGTAGCTGCAGTTTTTGGGGAGAAGAACTGATAAAACTATGCTTAACAGGTATATGACACACTGTCTGCTGAACGGAGAGAATGTCTTCTAAAAGGAGACTGGTGCTGCATGACAGAGTGTTGAGCATACAGTCAATAATTTCATGAACTTTAATTGTACTTTGACTTAGGAATGGGGTCCATTCCCATCATGGTAATAGAAATCCAAAAGACTTGGAGAAATTAAAAAAGAGTGAATCAATGTTGATGTTCTCTTCTCTGATTTCATAAGATACTACCCTGTCTAACACTGATGAAGCTAGAAGTTATTCATCCAGGTAAGGAAATTCCTTGACCCCTTGCGGAATCTGGTTGAGTGCAACTGTTGCCACACAGTTGGTAAATATCCTGCTGACTAAACTAAGACCAAAAGGAAAAGCCTGAAACTGATAATGTCTGTTTTCTACCTAGAGGCAAAGAAACCTCCTTTACTGTGTCTAGGTAAGTGTCTTGAAGGTCCACACAGCACATCCAGACTACACTTAACAAGCAGTGAAGAACTGCCAGCACTTTTAACCAAATGGAACTTTTGCCTTGGAATGCACTTATTAGGCTGATGAGATCTAGAATTAGCCTGAGGCATCCTTTGTTTTCTTGAAACTAAAAATAACCTGGAATAATATCTGAATCCTTTATGGTGTAGTAGGGCTATTTGAAGGCTCCTCCAAAGAAATGGTCAAGATATCCTTTAATTTTGCTGAAAATGTTTCCCTCTGGGACAATGTCCATTCTGGTAATTCCCATGGATACACTGGTTCTTCCCAGATTTTTTTTTAATTTCTCTGTTGCCGCTGGCCATGACCGTAAAGTTGTAAAACAGCTGATGTGGTCTAATTTAAATTCTGGAAAAGGTGAATTGTGGAGTCTCAAATCAAACATCAACAACACAAGTCTTTTTCCCTCTTCCAGTTTCACTTTACTTTTGGACAAATTAAGTCAGATCTATTAAGAGTGAGCATTAGGAAAAGGAGCCTTGAGATTTCCAGCAAAACCAAAAAGATACAACCAAGCATGGTAGCAAATAACTATGTCAGTGTCCCCTGTCCTCACTACACTATATGTGGAATTATATTCTATATTCCTGTTGAGGTTAAGTATGGATGAAACTACTTCAGAACTAACTGTTAGTTTTTCATAATTATCTGGCAACTTTTCCAGTATCTTGGGCATCTTGCCACAAGGTCACAATGAAAATGTAGCATACAATTAAGTGCACTGATAGAAAAGGTGGAAGGTGCACACAAACACTTCCCAAATTGATTCAGTATGTACGACTACTTGGCTGTGTGGGGGATAAACTGCAGGATTCTGAAGTGTGGAAGCCTTCATGAAGAGCAACAACACTGAGTCAATGATTGGAGTCTGGACCCAACAGTTCCAATCCTTGGATAGTGAGTGGGTCTTGCCTTGTCTGAGTGGAACTGATGCCATGACATCAGGCTTTCTCCAAGCTTCCTTAATGAAAAAAAAATTCGAATCTACAGAAGAAACCACCCAGGAGCCCTCCTTTAGGATCAATTTCAGAGATGAGGGGGAATGTGAAGGTCATTCCAGTTTCTAAAATCTCCCTGAATTTGAGGACATTTAGCGGAAGTGGAGGAATGCTCTACATGTTTTTTACTAGTGCATTGTGTGGAGGAATTCAAACGGGAATCCATGTGCTTCCTCTTTTGTAGGTAATTCCTCTCCCCCATAGGGCAGTGTTCCAAAAAGGAGGAGAAGGAAGAAACTGAAATATAGCCTCCAGAACGTCTATGGTGATCTTAGTGGTGGCCACTCAACCCTCTATCTTGGTGAATGTTGACCTTTTTAATGCACTGTCTGTTATCAGTAAATTTAATGAGAAATAAAAAGCATGTTGTGGCAAGAAGCTTTATTAACAACAGTATTGACAGTTACTGAGATTACACAAAGGCAAATTTAACATGGCAATTTACAAAGACTAACCTAAGTATGTGAAACAAAGCACTGGAAAGTTTATATAGCACCTTTTGGAATATTTTTAATCATAATTTACATTTTTAAACTGACAGCAGCATTATGCAGTTATTATTTAGTAAAGGTTTAAAGGTTTACATTGTTAAATTTTAAAATGTTCTTATACAGATGTAAAAAGATCTTAGATAAAGAAATTTGTACACACACACACACACACTTTTTTACATCTGTATAAGAACATTTTAAAATTTAACAATGTAAACCTTTACTAAATAATAACTGCATAATGCTGCTGTCAGTTTAAAAATGTAAATTATGATTAAAAATATTCCAAAAGGTGCTATATAAACTTTCCAGTGCTTTGTTTCACATACTTAGGTTAGTCTTTGTAACACACACACACACACACACACACACACACACACACACACACACACACACACATTGCCCTTGACAAACCAGGTCTGTCAAAAGGCAGACAAAAAAAAAAACAAAAAAAATAAACCAGAAACACACACACACATTCAGTGCATGCTTAGCCACAGACAAATTGGCAGGGCACAAATTCATCTATATCGTGTCTTTGGAGTGTTGGTAGAAATCACAGCACCTGGCTAAAACCCACATAAGAAAGGGAGATAATGCAGACTCCACACTGAAGAAACCACAGCCAAAAACTCTATCAGACAACAAAGCACTATATGATAGCAATAATACTCAGTGACCCACTACACCTATGATCAACTGATTTCACACAGATCCTGTCTAGACAAGCACAGATAACCTCTTATGGTGTAAAGTGCTAAGATTTGTCTGTGGTGTAAAGTGAAAGTAATTATGGCCAACTTCTTATTCTAAAATGTATGGCAACACTCCCCCAACACTCAAGCATAAGCCATAGCAAGGGTCATCTACACCAGTTTCAGTAAATAGATTGTATTAATCTGTTCCTACTATTCCAGAATAGTGAATGGTTAAAAGTGATCAAACAACATCAAGAGTAAGTCATTTGTTTTTACCAACAGATGGCCTCATCCTCATTATCCATTAGATACAGCAAATTTATCGACTGTGTACATCCTATATGTCTTTGATAAAAAACAAATGACCACAGTAAAGTATTGACATTCATTTATATACTTGAGTTACATAAATGCAGACTAGTCTTGCAAAACTAGATTAATAAGCGTTTAACTTGATCATGACAGCAAGCCCAGTCTGTTTCATCCATAGACAGCCCTAGCACTCAGCAATTAAAGCCATGCTGCTGGCTGCATTCACCTCAGATGTCTAACTGTATAAGAATAATAAAAATACTATTTATTTATTTATTTTATATTTGTTGACCGGGTTTGTCCGACTGGGTACAAATGCCCATTTTCAGCAGAGGCCCGAGGAGAAAAGCTCCAACAGAAAATAGAAATTTTACATATTGAATACATATAGAAATACATTCATCAGTACCAGAGATTACTGCATTACAGTGCCACACATTACTTTCATCAGTACCACACATTATTGCAATACAGTGTCATATATTAAACTGTGGCAAGTGAAATATATATAGAAATACATTCATCAGAGGGATACATTCATAATTACATATTATATACATAATAGTGCAATAGTTACATAGCTGAAATATTTTACTAGTTATGTTTGTACAGTGATGTACCAAGAGGAGAAGATAAAGTAGTAAGTTTGTTTATTGAAGGGAAGGAAGAGAGAAGAGAAGTAGAAGGTTATAGGGGAGTGTTTACGGGGGATAATTACATTGGCAAGTCCATTTTTCATGAAGGTATTTTTTGTAGTGGTTTTGAATTGATTGGGACGTTCAAGGGATCTTATATCTAGTGGTAGGCTATTCCAGGCCTTGGAAGGGTTAAAGCTATAGACTAGGTGACCCATTTTGGTCCTTGGTTTGTAGATTTTTAGTAGGTTTTGTTCAGAACTGCGGAGTAATCTAGTGGGTAGGTAATGAGAGATTAGAGATGAGATAGTTGGACAGAAAGAGGGTTTGTAGAGAATGGAATGAATAATCTGAAACTGATTATACTGACGCAGGTTAGGTAATTCTAGCCAATTTAGTTCTTTTAGTGAGAGACAGTAATGGGATTTGTAAGACTTTTGGGCAGCAAATCTGGCAATCCTGTTATACGTTTTTTCTAACTTGTTTAGTAGTCCAGTGTTGAGGCTGATGAGAATTTGGGAGCTATAAAGTAAAGTGGGTAAGAGCTAGGCATTTGAAAGGGTTAGTTCTGCTGTTTTGGTAAGATATTTTTTGTTTCTATAGAGGAGACCTAGCTTGAGATGTGTTTTTCAAATACAATTATTGACGTGTAAAACAAAGGTTAGTCTATCATCAATAGTAACACCTAAGAGTTTTGTACTGGTGTCCACCTGTATTTGAGTATTATTTTGTGACACTATGGAGAAGGAAGACTTTATGTGGTCAAGGTTTTTAGGGAGAAAGAGTAGTAATTTGGCTTTCTTTAGATTAAGGATAAGTTGGTTTTCAGATAGCCAGTTTTCTACAGAGTTAAAAGAGGACTGTGTGTCTGATTTTCATTGAGTTGATGATTCAGCAATAGTGATAAGTGTAGAATCATCTGCGTATTTTATCAGTGAGGATCAAGGACAGGAAGAGTAGAGAAGGTTAGTAAAGATGTTAAAAAGAAGTGGCCCAAGAATGGAGCCTTGTGGAACACCATTTTAACAGGAAGAAGAGGGGAGAAAGCTGAGAGCCATTTGACTGATTGGAGTCTATCAGAGAGATAGCTGTTAAACCAAGATATGGTGGATGGAGAGAAGTGTAAGTTTGCTAGTTTAAGGAGAAGAAGTTTATGAAAGACTGTATCAAACGCTTTAGAGAGGTCAATGAAGAGAAAGGAAATAAGTGTGTTACTGTCTCTAGCTAGTGATACAGAGTTTAGGAAAGACAGGAGAGCTGCTGTAGTGCTGTGCATGGGACAAAAGCCATGTTGGGTAGGTGTGAGTAGATTTTCTTGCAGAAGGTAGTGTAAGACTTGATTGTGTATACATTTTTCCAGAATTCTGGAGAGTGGTGAGAGTATGGCTATGGGTCTAAAATAAGTTATATCTGTGGAGTTTCCTCCTTTGTGTATTGGAAGGGTGTAAAATTTCTTCCAGATGGAAGGAACTGTGGATTCCGTAATAGAGCAGTTTATTAGAATAGAAACTGGGAAAGCAAGAACATAAGCAGCAGCCTGAAGGAAAGCAGAGGGAATGTTGTCTACTAATAATAATAATAGCCACAGCAGTGTATTTCAAGCACACAGTAGCCATAGTAAAGTATTCTGTCTTACTTCACACAACAGTACACTACTCCTGCAAAGTCACATTAATGACTGTTTAAACTATTCAGTATGAATATCACCTTAGATAGCCTCTGATAAAAGGACAGAGGCCTAGTGAGATTCACCCAATAAAGAAGTTATGTACTCACCATAACGTTCCATGTTGGTAGTCCATCTCACTCTTCATTTTTACATATGGGTTCATCGGCTCCGACTCGGCCGATTTTCAAGCTCGAAGACTTCTGGTTGGCTCGTGGCTAAGCAGGTATCCCGTGGTGCACCAGTGCAATCCCCAGATCTTGTTTGCTGCTCACTACCAACAGAAAGACTTAGAAAGAAACCATTAACCAACAAACCAATACTAAAGGGTCACCAACCAAGAAATTTATAATATTACCTCCAGATCTTCCAGGTGGGGGCAGGAGGGAGGGTTGGTAAAAATGAAGGGTGAGATGGACTACCAACATGGAATGTTATGGTGAGTACATAACTTCTTTACGTTAGGTAGTCCAATCTCACCTTCATTTTTACATATGGGACAGCGTCCCTAGTGCCTTATTCTTGGGTGACTCATTGGAAGATACTCCTGAGCAATATTGGAGCCAAAAGATGCTCTACCCATAGTAGCCAAATCCAACTTATAATGAGTAATGAAGGTGTGAGGGGTAGCCCACGTAGCTGCTGCACAGATATATCAATTGGTACCCTGGCTTGGAAGGCTGCAGAGATAGACAGAGACCTGGTAGAGTGAGCTTTGATCCTGTGGGGTAAGGGTCTGCCCTCCGAGCTGTAGGTGAAAGCTATGCAACTCGAAATCCAGTTAGACAATGTCACCTTAGAAACTTGTAAACCCAATCTGGAATCAGAAAAGTAAACGAACAACTGGTCTGACTTCTGAAATTCTTTGGTCCTTTGCAAATAAACGCAGCTGTCTGTGGCATTGCTATGATTGGGAAAGAAGACTGGGAGCTCAATGGACTGGTTCAATGTGGCAGAAGAACAAACTTTGGGAACAAATGAAGGATTGGTACGTAAAGAAACCCTGTCTTTATGAAAAACTAAATAAGGTGGCTTAATAGACAGGGCATGTAGCTCAGAAACATATCTGGCTGATGTAATAGCTACCAAAAACACAGTCTTCCAAGACAGGTACTTTAAGGAAGCTGAATGAGACGGTTCAAAAGGAGGGGATGTTAGTTTGGACAACACAAAATGTAAGTCCCAAGAAGCCACAGGTTCCTGCAAAGGTGTCTCAGCAAGGTGGCTCCTCTCAAGAAGGTTTTATATAACTTATGCGACATAAGGTTAACATTTGGAGATCCCAAATAAAAATGTGAAATAGCCGCCAATTGTACTTTGATGGTGGCTGCGGCAGATCCCTGCTGAAAAAGCTCTGAAAGGAATTCCAGAATTACGGAAATGGGAGCTGTGTAAGGATCCACTTTCACTTTCTGTGCCCAAATAGAAAACCTTTTCCACTTACTGTCATACAGCCTTCTGGTTGATGGTTTGTGTGAGGATAAAAGAATATGGGACACTGATGATGAAACATCATGAAGCCTGACTAGAGATGGAACTGGATCAGCCAAGCTGTCAATCTGAGGGTGTGGAGAGAGGGGTGTAGCGAACCCGACATGTGGGTCAATAGATCTGGAACTGGGTTCAGGATCCAAGGATCATCCAGGAAAAGAGGCTCGAGGAAGGGAAACCAGACCTGACGAGGCCAGTAAGGAGCAATGAGGATCAACTTGCTTCCCAGTCGGTTGGTTTTCTGTATCACTTTGGGGATAAGAGGGAATGGAGGGAAGGCATAGAGAATTCCAGTGGGCCAATAGTGTACCAAAGCGTCTCTGGGTGCTTCCCCCAGAGGGGGAATTAGGGAAAAATAACTGCTGCACTTGGCATTGACTGGGCTGGCAAAAAGGTCGCAGCAAGGTTGTCCCTATTTTAGGAAAATCTGTTCCACTATTTCCCATTTCAGAGACCACTTGTGGGGCAGCAGGATTGTCCGACTCAGCTTGTCAGCTATCACGTTGGTTGTCCCCGGAATGTGCGTTGCCACCAGAAAGCATTGGGAAGAAATCGCCCATTCCCAAACTCGCATAGCCTCTTGACAGAGTGGGTACGATCTGGTACCGCCGTTTGTTGATATACCACACAACCAACATATTGTCCGATTGTATCGCAATCGTCCCTGGAGGAAGAAGGTCCTGAAGTGCTTGCAACTCCAGAAGCACCACTCTCATCTCTAGAATGTTGATATGCAGATGAGCCTCATGTTCCTGCCCAGATAATACCCCCCCACCCGAAGTGGGAGACATCCGTGGTCACAGTGGCAATGGGTTGGGCAGGTACAAAGTGAGCTCCCATGAGCAAGTTGTTGGGGGCTATCCACCAATGAAGGTCCTTTTTGCATGATTCTGTCAGCAGAATAGAGTGATTCAGTGGTAGATAGTGGAACGACCACTGGGAGGACAGGAGCCATTGAAGGATTCTCATATGCAACCTGGCTAGAGGTATTAACAGAATGGTTGAAGCCATCATTCCAAGAAGTTGAAGAATCCACTTTGCTTTGACCTTCCGAAGTGGGAGAAGTTGCTGAACTTGTGAGATGAGGTTTTGTGCTCTTTCGGTGGGAAGACGAACTGTCATATCCACTATGTCTACCTCTTCACCTATAAAAATCACAGATTGCGAGGGCAGTAATGCAGATTTTTCCCATTTTATGGAGATCCCTAGTTGAGCACAAAGCTGGATAGTGATGTCCCTGTTTTGGAGAAGTAGATGCCTGGTGGTGGCGGTCAGGAGCCAGTCGTCCAAATACAGAAACACCTGGAATCCCTGACGTCTCAGGTGAGCTGTCACTACTGCCATGCATTTGGTGAACACCCTGGGGGCTGTGGTGAGACCAAAGGGCAGAGCACGAAACTGTTAATGGCTAGCTCCCAGCCAGAAGCACAGATACCTCCTTGACGCCTTGTCCATTTTTATATGGTAGTAGGCGTCTTGGAGATCTAGAGAGCACATCCAATAGTCTTTCCCTAACAACGGGAGTATCGACTGCACTGTTACCATCCGAAACATGTCCTTTTTCATGGATTAGTTTAATCTGCTGAGGTCTAATATTGGCCTCCAGTCTCTGGTTCATTTTAGGACTAAAAAGAACCTGGAGTAAGTTCCGGATCCTATCTGGTCTGCTGGTACGGGCTGGATGACTCTTTTTGAGAGAAACTTGTTGATCTCCACAGTTGCCTGATTCCTGTGATTGGGTGGAACATCTGGGATCTTCTTGGGAACAAATGGTGAAAGGGTAAAGGGTATGATATAGCCTCTGGTAACAACTCTTTGTACCCTCTTGTCTTGGGTTATATTTAGCCAGGCTTCTGGATACAAAGAGATGCGACCCCCGACTGGCCCCAGAGAAATGCAGTCAGGTGCCACATCAGGAGCGCTGATAAGGCTGCTCTCGAAAGGAACCATGGCCTTGCTGATACTGTGGACCACCCATGCCTCTAGGGCGACATCTACCATTTCCTCCTCCTCTGCCTCTGAAGGAAGATTCACTCTGTGTGTCTGGAAAGGCCCTCTGGGACTTTTGGAACCACATCTTACCTCCCCTTTGACCTTTGGGGTATGGTCGAGAGGGGACGGTAAAACTGACTCCCATGGCAGAAAGAGTCTTTCCTTCCTGTTCACACCGAGTGAGTGTATCTTTCACCTTGGAACCAAACAAGGAGGAACCATCAAATGGGGTGTTGGTGAAGGTGGACTTAAATGGCTCTGCAAAATTACACAAGCGCATCCAGGAGTGGCACCTAAGGGAAACTCCTGAACCCGCTGCTCTGCTTGCTTTATCAGCCGCATGAGATATGAGCCACATGGAGGAGTTAACTATGGAATTTAGGATGGACAACTGAGCCGAGATCCTATCCGGGACTCCCTCAGGACAAACACCCTTGAGGAGATCCCTCTGCAACCTCATGAAATGGGTAAGATAGTTCAAGGATCGAAGTGTAAAGGCCGCTGAAATAAATAAATGCTTCCCAAATCTGTCCATCTGTCGAGAGTCCTTGTTTGGCAGATGTAGAGAGGGAGAGGTCTCTGCCAATACCTTCGTGGCTGTTGCCACCACCATGGTATCTACGGGAACACCTTTAGACAAGAATTATTTTCCAGGAGGGGCAGACAGGAACTTATTTGGTCTTCTAGGGTCTGGTTCCATGGCATCAGGAGTATCCCACACCTTCCGACTATCCAGATCCATTAGCTCGTTGAAAGGTGGAGACACCCAAGAGGCAGAGGGTTGAGACCCGAAAGCCTTCGTGTACACCGACTCCTCATCAGAAGGGTTGACAGTGGGCCAGACGCACATCTGTTTAAGGATCTCTAGAATGTCCACAGAGGAGACATCATCCAATGACGACTTAGGGGACCCCTCCGACTCATCGAGGTCAGTGTCCGATGTCAGAGACTCATCCTGGGAGTCAATATGCTTCCTCTTGCATACTCTCTTCTGCGGGGGCTCCTCAAAGGGACCTTCTGGGGATGCCCCAGAAGAGTGGGGTCCACAAGCCAGTGGCTCCTGAGGCTGTGGGTCTCTACTGTCTCTGGAGAGAGTAGGGACTGAGACCGAAGTGGGAGCCCTGGGGGAAGAGTGTTTGTACCACTGGCAGGGGCTGTAGATTGTAACATCATACTCCTCATCACCTCAAAAGCAGATCTCTCTGGCTCCGAAGACCATTCCCGCTCTGAAGAGACAAAGGACGGTGCCGGAGCCAGAGCCATCGGCTCCGATATAGATGCAAGGTCCAAGCTCACCCTGGCAGATGCACCGAGAGGAAGGCTCAGAACTGATGAAGATCGATTCAAACCCTCCCCCTCAGTGCCAACAGAAGAACTCCAGCCCCTGGACACGACGGATGGAGCCAAATGTGTCGGAGTCAAACTCAGCTCCAATGCAACAGCAAGGGAAGCCGGAACCGAGGGTTCCCCCATTGGTAACAAGCACTCCGGCTCTGAAAAACCAACATGCCTCAGAGGAGAGGAATCACGGATGGAGACAAGACTGGTTCGAGTGGCTCCAGAGCCGATTGGGTCAGAGCCAACAAAAATGTAGGTAGGGCAGATGACTTGAGGAGTCTCAGTACTACCCTCTCCACATCTTCTTCCGAAAGACTCCTGGAAGACCTGAAAGATAAGGTTGGGGATCTCGACCTAGCAGGCACTGGAGATTTGACCATCAAAGGGACTGGTAGGGACTCTACAGACCGGCTCTGAGAAGCAGAGTCAACTATTTGCAAGGATTCAGCAGTTGGCACTGAAGTATCTGTGACTGACTCCAAAACCAGAGTGCTCTCCTTCGGCTCCGAAAACTGAGGAGTCAAGGAGGCAGGTTTTATTAATTTGGCAGGCAGCTCCAAAACACTAACCGGTGCTGGAGAAGGTCTTTTTGAACCTTTAGATTTTGAGTCAGATCTTGACTTTGAAGATTTAGACGAAGAAGCCAAAGAACCAGACAAAGCTTCCTCGAAGGTTGGCTTCAAAAGACCCCTGAGTATCAGTTTGTTCTTTCTCTCCTGCAACACTCTAGGAGAGAAAGCATGACAGAAAAAACATGATTCTTGCAAATGGATGGCTCCCAAACAGTAGACACAGCTACTGTGGCCATCGGTCAAAGACATTTTCTGGGAGCACTTCATACATTTTTTAAACCCAGAGGGTTTGTGCTCCTTGCTATCCTTAGACATTGCAACCCACAAGCTATCAGAGGGAAAGAGAAAGAGAATGACTGAGGACTAGGTCCTCTAACTAAAATGGGCCTAGCCCTGCAGACGAATTACACAAGGGCTAGGTCCTCTAAGTTAAACGGGCCTAGCCTGGTGTCAGGTAGAAAACTAGATTTTCCACTAAACACTAGACAGATTCAGTCACACAGGAAAATATTTTAAATAAAATACAATGGAAGCAACATGAGGACTAGGTCCTCTAAGTTAAACGGGCCAAGCCCTGTGAAGAACCGGGTCTTCTAATTCAAACAGACCAAGAAGGCACAACACAAACACACACACACACACACACACACACACACACACACACACACACACACACACACACACACACACACACACCCGCTTAAGGGTAGCAAATTAACAACTGTAAGAAATTAAGACTTTAGCGGGTCCCCATTAAAGACCACCAGTCAACAATAATCGCTTGACAGGAAAATAATCAATAGGAGCCCCAATTGATTAAAAACGGCGAACTTGCCAAACTAATTCTCTAGACCAGAAAAACGCAACTGTAACTACTGAAATACAGAAGACTACTATACTAGTCACACAAGGCCACAAGGCAATTTAGGTAAATCCTAACTGTAAATAACAGGAAAAAAAGGTGAAACCGCCAAAACTAACGGTTTAGGTAAAGTGCAATTGCGCCTAACTACTGGTACACAGGATATCACTAATAAGGTCACACAACAACCACAAGACAATAAAGATAAAGTCATATAATGTATATATTCAATAACTATCCAAAAAGATACTAGAATAATGTAATTTGCAAAAATGTAGCCAGAGCCAAAAGAAGCACATCCGAACTCTTCGAAGCACAAAACGAGATCTGGGGATTGCACTGGTGCACCATGGGATACCTGCTTAGCCACGAGCCGACCAAAAGTCTTCAAGCTTGAAAACTGGCCGAGTCAGAGCCGAGAATTGGCTCCAAACCCATATGTAAAAATGAAGGTGAGATTAGACTACCTAACATCAAAAATTATAAAATAAATAAAATAAAAATAAACAAAAACTTCATCCACAGACACTTCCCCCACCCAGAAGAAACAGCCACTTTGCTGACTCTATGAACCTCACCGATTATGTAATATTCAACTATGATTCGTGCAAACAGTAGCCACAGTAAAATACTCTAACTTGAAGTCCCTTTATTCCTACAAAAAATAATGGGCAGTTATCAGTAGCCATTAATTTTTATCCAAAGACATATTCATTGTCTTTGCAAATCAGATGTCTAATTATAATGAAACAAAATACATAAATAAATAAAAGAACTTTGACACTGACTTTTTATATACTTATACATATGTAAACAAAGATGCAGAAAGTTTGTTTGCAAAATACAATTATTGGTTATTTCTGTGTACCTCCTCAACTACTGGATCATTTTTCTTTGTCTCTGATTCTTGACCTAAGGGTTTAGTGGTATGGGTGACAGTAACACTGTATTTTCAACTGCATTTGACACAGTTAGTTGCCAGCCCCACAAGTACTGCAAAATTATTCCTGAAATACCAGTATGTATGCCTGGAATGTACTTAGCATATCATCATTCATGCACAATTCTGGTATAAGACTACTGTATTAGCAAAGTTCTTATATATAAACACCAAATTAAGCATCATCATCAAAGACAGGTGTGTGTGTGTGTGTGTGTGTGTGTGTGTGTGTGTGTGTGTGTGTGTGTGTGTGTGTGTGAATATGTATATATATATATATATATATATATATATATATATATATATATATATATATATATATACACAGACACACACACACACACACACACATATATATATATATATATATATATATATATATATATATATATACATACATATATATATAGATATATATAGATATATATTTATGCATACATACACATATATATGTTTATCTTTGTGGCTTTTGAATTTTTATTTTTGCTGCTTAAATTTTTTTTCATACACATATATATATATATATATATATATATATATATATATATATATATATATATACATATATATATATATATATATATATATATATATATATATATATATATATATATATATATATATATATATATCTATATACATATATATATATATATATATATATATATATATATATATATATATATATATATATATATACAGTATCCTAGACTGGATCTTAGTTTCTCACCCCCATTACTTCTCCAACAGTGGTACTCTTCCTGATCCTCTTAGTGACCACTTACCCACATTTACACACCGCCTCCCTTCACCTCTTCATTGTACCCATAATGTTATTACTATTCATAACCTAAAAAACCTTAACCCTACAGCTTTTTCTAACTCTCTGAAAGCAATAAATTGTAATAGTCTAAAAACACTTCCTCTAGATAATGCAGTCGCCCATTTCAACACTACCTTCTTAAACCTCCTAGACCATCACGCTCCACTAAGAACAAAAAGAATAAAAACCAAAACTGCCCACTGGCTTACCAAAGCTACACTTACTACAATGCGACACAGAGACAAACTCTGGACACACTACCAGAAAAATAAGACCCCCCTCCTCTACAATGAATACAAAACACTCCGAAATAAAGTAAAACAGATGATCACCACTGATCGACAAAATTACTTCTCCTTACTCCAAAACAACAATAAAACTAACCCTCAGAAATTCTGGAAAGGCATCTTCACTCTCCTAAATCCTAGTAAACCAGTCACCCCACCCCAAACCCAAATGCTCTTGACTTAGACCTGGCTACTCAATTTAACCCTTTCTTCATAGATTCTATTTCCAAATTAACCTCATCTTTCTCTAACATCTCCACTCCCTCCAAATTACCCCCACCCTCATCCACTCACCTTCCACCACCATCCATATTACCCCCACCCTCATCCACTCACCTTCCACCACCATCCAAATTACCCCCACCCTCATCCACTCACATTCCACCACCATCCACTAGTTCACCCCCTCTCCCATCTTCTCATTCTGCACCCTCCACCTCCTATCCCACTCTCCCTCCTCATCACTCCCACCTCCAAATACCCCCTCTTCCCACTCCTCACTTTTCTCTTTAAAACCCATACCCACCTCTACCATAAAAAAACTTCTTCTGAAACTGAAACTAGGTTCAAATGCTCCTGACAATATTCCTTCACAATTCCTCAGCATAGCTGCCGAAGCAATTGCCTACCCCATTAGTATTTTAATAAACCATTCTATCCAAGAAGGCACAGTCCCCCAAATTTGGAAAAAGGCCTTTATCATACCCTTACATAAAGGAGGCAATAATAACAATATCAATAATTTTCGTCCCATAGCTATCCTGTCTCCCATCTCTAAACTCCTTGAAAAGTGTATCCAACTACAACTCCTACCTTACCTCATTGATAAGCACCTATTAACTCCGACACAACAGGGTTTCAGACCAGGCCAGAGTACTATGACTGCCCTCCTCTCTTTCCTGGAAACTGGAAACAAAGCCCGAGACTCTGGTCATATTGTTTCTACCCTTCTACTGGATCTCTCTAAGGCCTTTGATACTATCTCCCACAGTCTTCTTATAGCTAAACTCTCTAAGCTTAACCTATCTCTCTCTTCTCTGAACTGGTTCTCCAGCTACTTATCCAACAGATATCAAGCAGTAAAATGGAAAAAGGCCACCTCCTCATTCCTTATTACACCAACTGGTGTTCCACAAGGTTCCATATTAGGTCCCCTCCGCTTTAACATATTTATTAATGACTTTCGTAACTCTATCCCATTCTCTAACATCATCCAGTATGTAGACGACTCAACTATTATTTGCTCTGCCACTTCTGTCCCTTTACTTCTAAAGCTAACTCAAGATGCTTTTTCAACCACTGAACAATGGATGAAAAATAATCATTTAGCACTCAATGCTTCTAAAACCAAATTAATGGTATTTACTCCCTCTAAAGTCACCCCTTTCAACAAAAACACATTTTGTATCACTAGTCATAACAACACAACTCTGGAACTGGTATCAGAGACAAAGCTACTTGGCGTGCTAATTGACAATCAGCTTAAATTTAATTCCCACATACAACTAAATATCAAAAAACCCCATCAAAAACTAGGTATGCTCTATCGACAAAACCATCATCTTACACCCACCACTAAACTCACCCTCTACATCCTTTCTCATACCATCCCTTTTCTATGGAGCTCCACTCCTAACTAATCTACAATCCTCTCTGAAAACTCAACTCTCATGTTGTTACAATAAAATTGCCAAGTTCGCCACTAGCCATAAGTCCTCCACTCACCATTGTTCCTCTCTCCATAAACTAAACTGGCTAGAACTACCTAATCACCTTATCTATACCCAACTCACTTTAGCACACAAGCTCATTCTCAACCCCTCACTCTGTCCCTCCCTCTCCTCTGCCTTTAAAATGCATCTACCTGACAGAGTACTACGATCCAATAACCAAAATCTTCTAGAAATATACAAACCAGCTCGCCCCCCAGACAAACACCTTCAATCCTTTAGTCTAGCACGACTCTGGAACTCCCTACCACCACACATTCGTGCTACCCCTACTTACTCTATCTTCAAAAAAACTCTTCACTCATACCTAGTATCCCAGTGGGAATGCTCCAGCTGCCACCCCACATAACTCACACTGCAAAATTTCTTTTTCTCCCCTTTTTATCAACATTGATCCTTCTAACTTCTATTCAACTCATAAACTGTTGTTATTTACTTGGAAACTAGATATTATTCTAGTCTACACCTCTTACTTAAACTTTCTATATATTCATGTTCCTGTATATATCTTGTAATCATTCCTTAAAATTCTGCACTACCTGTTCATTTATCTAAAACCTATGCTGTTTGCAATGTCTGTTCTTGTCTAATCTAATTGTATATTTTCAATCAATGTCATATTGTTATATTAATTGGTCTGCGCTATATTATAACACATGTAAACTTATTATCTACAAAATTTTGTAACCTTGATTGTTTATGGAGCTTTTCTCCCCAGGACTACATTGAAAACGGGTTCACTTTGGCCCAATGGACTATCCTGGTAAACCAACTGCAAATAAAATAAAATAAAATATATATATATACATATATATATATATATATATATATATATATATATATATATGGGTCCACTACTGAATCCCGAAAGCTCATAATCCCGAAGCCCAAAATCCTGAGACCAAAATCCCGAAAATTCACAATCCTGAAAGCCCAAAATCCTGAAACTCAAAATCTTGAAAACACAAAATGGACATACTGACGTCATTGTGGCTTTGCTATTGTTAGCCCTGTGGTGTTAGGTCATGCGTTGGGTTCAGGTAAGTGTGCGGTTGGTTTTATGTTAGGGTTAGGGGCAGTTTAAGTGAGTTAGGGTTAGGGCGCAGGTTAGGCATGTATGCAATAGTGACAAATATTGGGGTTGGGGGCGGTTTAAGTGAGTTAGGGTTAGAGTAGTCAGGTGAGTGTGCGATAGTGATGGACCTTAGGGTTAGGGTTAGGGTCAGGGTCAGTTGGTAGATATTAGTGTCTTTATAGTGACATTTTAGCATTATTTGTGTTTTCAGGATTTTGAGTTTCAGGATTTTGGGCTTTCGGGATTTTGAATTTTCGGGACTTTGGTCTCAGAATTTTGGGCTTCGGGATTATGAGCTTTCGGGATTCTGTAGTGGACCCATATATACACATATATATATATATATATATATATATATATATATATATATATATATATACATATATCTGTACATATATCTGTACATATATATATATATATATATATATATATATACATATATACATATATATATATATATATATATATATATAATATACATATATATATATATATATATATATATATATATATATATATATATATATATATATATATACATATATATATATATATATATATATATATATATATATATATACACATATATACATATATCTATACATATATATATATAAATTAAAAGCACTACACCCTCACTCCCCATTGGCCCTTGTTTTCAATTATAAAGGAATTCCCAATATTATTCTAGCATGTCCAAAGGTCAGTGTCCGGTCCAGCTGGTGAATCTGGGAATCTTGAGGCAATGTTACAACTGCCTCATGTACACAGACAATCCTCTCCTCCTCCCAACAAATTCCAACACATGTGAGAGATGCAACCATATAGCCAAACTGGAGGCTAAGCTCTCTCAACTCAGTACTGGCATAACCAGTCAGGAGGAGAAGGAAACCACACTCACTACAATTCCAGTCTCACATAGACCTACCACGACAGCAAACCAAATGCATAATCACACAAAAACATACTCGGAGGCTATAAATAAAGATCTGCCTAAGCAGCAGAGACCTCCAAAGCAGACACCCAAGCAACCGCTACCCCAAAACAAAACACGTGCAACACATATCTCACAAAGCCAATGTGCCGAACAGTCACAGCCCTTAAGGCTAAACAACACACCTGATACACTTCTAATAGGTGCCTCTATCGTCAGGCACACTGACGTCCTGCTCACCAGGCTGAACAAGGAGAAGGTCATGGTGAGCAGCCTGTCGGGTGCTAGGATCTGCCACATAACACAAGCACTCACGTCACTCCAAGGCAAGTACAAATATGACTCAGTCATTGTCCATGCTGGTGTGAATGACCTGAGACGTACCTCCCTGGACTACATGAAAAGAGACATAGAGGAGCTCTCTGAGCATGTAGCCCAGGCCAGTATGACCCTGACCTTGAGTAGCATCTTACCCTCACCAAGAATGATGCCACAATATGAAGACAAGATGATCAATTTCAACAATTGGCTTAAGTACTGGTGTCATTCAAAGGTGATCCAATGCCTGTCAGCCTGAGATGATATGCTCGACAAGCCACGATGTTTCGCTAGGGACAGCTTGCACCTGTCACCCCTGGGCTTTCAGATATTGGCAAAGGCTCTTGCTACCCCCATAGTGCCTTTTTTAGGCAAGGCTCAAAAGACAAACCCACCTCCATAGGTATCACAAGGGATAAGAAACTAAGAGTAATGCTACTCAACGCCAGAAGTCTAAACTTCAAGATGCACGCACTCAAACCTCTCCTTAGCATGGAGAACATCGGTATATGTGCAGTAACAGAAACCTTGTTCAGGGCTCCCGAGAGCACCTCAGCACTACCAGGTTATACCTCATACCATGCTTTTCGGCCCCAAAACTTGGACAGA